>NC_083241.1:30476610-30755972 GCF_032191835.1 Heteronotia binoei
AACTCGGATCCAGCTGGGATCTTCCGTTGCCTAAGCGCTGTGCTACAGATGGTTCCTGCCATTAACTCTGTCATCAGCCTTCCTAGGAGCTGCTGAGCCTCATTATCTGATGCTTGTGAATCCTTAACCTTTACAATTTCAGAGCGACTCAATCCAGCACAGGGAGAGGAGGTGAACTTTTAAGCGCTGCACCCATGCGGGGAGCCTGGAGCTTCCAGGTGAGCTTGACATTCAAACAGAGATGGAGAAAGGCAGAGAGATAAGCCTCTTGGCCTCCTGTCCACAGTGCAGGCAGCAGACGCGTGTTGCTGAGACACCAGGGACACAAGAACTGCCCGGTAACAAAAGCCCTGACAGGGAAGGCGTCCTGCCACGATCTGCCTCTCAACTTCAGCAGCACAGAACCTCTCAAGTTGACAACGGTGCCTTTTCAAGAAGCTGGAGGGGGGGCTCTTTTTTTCAAGAAGCAATAAAGAAAATGACCTTCCTAAGGGGACTATGTGCATAGGAAACAGCGCCATGGGAGCTCCTTCCTCATAGAAAAAGCCCAGCAGGAGCTCATTTGCATATCAGGCCACACCCCCAACCACCAATGTTTCACACAGGGCTTTTTTGTAGAAAAAAAACAGCAGTCTCTTGCCTTGAAAACCCATGGGGTCGCGATAAATTAGCTGTGGCTTGGCAGCACTTTCTATCACCTCTGTCACCTGCAAGACCTATCATGGAGATGACCGGCCTCCCGTACCAGAAGGGCTGATTTGAAATTTGGACTCCCTACAGCCCCTGTAGCCCTGTGTTTGTGCTCCTGAATGTTCCAGACCTCACGATAGCTGAGCCACCTCCCCTCCCCACAAAGGCCCCACATCTGGTTCAACCTCCAGCATCGTTTACCTCAGCACGACCACGATGGGGCTCTCGCTGCCGGTCACCACCATCAGCCCCTTCCAGATCATCAGCGCTGAGGAAACGATCATCCCAAAGTTCAGCACCTGGTAATACAGCTGGGGGGGAAAGAGGAGGGTCCGGGGATGAGGAGGGGGTTGCTGGGAAAACACAACAGGCGTCTTCTTCTCACACACACACACTATCTCTCTCTCTCTCACACACAATCACATACTATCTCTCTCTCACAATCTCTCTCTCTCTCACACACACATGCAATCTCTCATACACAATCTTTCACACACACAATCTCCCTCTTTCACACACACATACTATTTATCTCACTCTCACACACAATCTCTCTTACACATACACTCACTATCTCTCTCTCACACACAGTCTCTCACACACAAACACAATCTCTCTCACACAGTCTCTCTCTCTCACACACACAGTCTCTCTCACACATACACTCACTATCTCTCTCACACAATCTCTCTCTCACACAGTCTCTCTCACACATACACTCACTATCTCACACACAAACACAATCTCTCTCACACATACACTCACTATCTCTCTCACACACACAATCTCTCTCTCACACACAGTCTCTCTCACACATACACTCACTATCTCACACACAAACACAATCTCTCTCACACACACAGTCTCTCTCACACATACACTCACTATCTCTCTCACACACACAATCTCTCTCTCACACACAGTCTCTCTCACACATACACTCACTATCTCACACACAAACACAATCTCTCTCTCACACACAAACACAATCTCTCTCACACACACAGTCTCTCTCACACATACACTCACTATCTCTCTCACACACACAATCTCTCTCTCACACACAGTCTCTCTCACACATACACTCACTATCTCACACACAAACACAATCTCTCTCACACACACAGTCTCTCTCTCTCACACACACAGTCTCTCTCACACATACACTCACTATCTCACACACAAACACAATCTCTCTCTCACACACAAACTCACAGTCTCTCTCTCTCTCACACACATACACACACTCTCTCTCACACAAACGCCAGTGCCTTCCCTCAGGCACAAATGCCACCTCCTCCACAACTAGACTTCAACAATTCCTTGACTTGAGAGCATCTGCCATCGGGAATGCAACCTTTAGCCTAATCCAGCCGGGCTTTCCTGATATACCCACAGTAGCCGGTTTAAATTATGGTTAGAAAGGCACCAGCTGAAAGGTACCCCTGTACAGATCTATGGTGAGGCCTCATTTGAAATACTGTGTACAGTTCTGGTCACCAAATCTCAAAAAGGACACTGCAGAGCTGGAAAAAATAGAGAGGAGGCCAAGTGAGATGATGAGGGGGTTGGAGCACCTTCCCTAGGAAGAAAGGCTGAAGAGTCTGGGTTTTAAAAGAGATGACTTGGGGGGGGGGGACATGATAGGGATTTATAAAATTATGTGTGGGGTGGAGAGAGTGGACAAGGAAAACTTCGTCTCCCTCTTCCAAAACACTAGAACTTGAGGACATCCAATGAAGCTTATGGGCAGTAGGTTCAGGACGGACAAAAGGAAATTCTTTCCTCAGAGAGTGATTAAAATGTGGAATTCACTGCCAGAGGATGCAGTGATGACCACAGGAATAAACTGCTTCAAAAAAGGGATCAGATAGACTTATGAAGGAGAGTGACTATTAGCCATGGTGACTGAGGGGAATCTCCACATTCAGAGCCACTATGCCTCTGAACCCCAGAGCCAGGAGGCAAGGTAGCCTAATGACTGGAATCCACAGAAGGCAGCTTTATGCATACAAGAAGGCCTGAGCCAACAACGTTAAAAACTAAGAGGGTTCATTTATTTGAGCAAAGAAAGCAAAGCCAAACAATCCATTTATACAGAACCACGTGGAAGGGAGCTGACACCCACTTTCCTCATTGTACAGAAAAACTTCTAAATCAGGGGTGGCCAAACTGTGGCTTGGGAGCCACATGTGGCTCTTTCACACATATTGTGTCGCTCTCAAAGCCCCATCAGCCAGCTTGGAGAAGGCATTTGTCTCTTTAAATTACTTATTGAAGCCGCCAGCTGTCAGCTTGGAGGCTGCATTTAAAGTCAAAGTTGCTTTCTTTCCACCTCTCTCTCACCTCCCCATCTTCCTTTCAGCTCTCAAACATCTGACTTTCATGTCTTATGGTTCTCAAACATCTGATGTCTATTCTATGCGGCTCTTAAATTAAGCAAGTTTGGCCACCCCTGTTCTAAATCTTTCACTGTGTTCTGAAAGCATGCTCCCAGTGGTTTTGCCACAGTGGACGTTTTAGGCAGCAGACATAAACATTAAAAGCAATGGAAAGGAAGAAAGGCAGGCAGGAAGGAAGAAAGGTGGGAAGGAAGGAAGGTGGAAAGAGAGAGAGAGAGAGAGAGAGAGAGAGAGAGAGAGAGAGAGAGAGAAAGAAAGAAAGAAAGAAAGAAAGAAAGAAAGAAAGAAAGAAAGAAAGAAAGAAAGAAAGAAAGAAAGAAAGAAAGAAAGAAAGAAAGAAAGAAAGATCAAGGGAGTGGAGCATTTGAAAAAAAACACATACACGAGGAGGTCACTCTAGCACAGATCCTAGAAGATACCCTGGAAAACTCACAAAGCAGGGCATGCATGCCCTAGCCACTGCCACTCCAAGGTATACTGCCCTTGAACATGGAAGCTCTATTTGAGTTTAAGCTTGGAAGAGGTCTGAGCCACTGCGAGATGAAGGTCCGCCGTGGCTAGCAACCCTCCGGTCTCCCCCAAAGCAAGAAGGGCAGGGCTTGCTGGAGAAACCATCTCCCACCAGGGGGCTCAGGGCTGCAAGCAACAAACCCCGCCACCCCCGCGGATCCTCCCCCACCTGCCGCTTATTCATCCGCCGAACATCGTCCAAGAAGTCCAGAGACAACATCACGGGGCAAAAGTTGCAGCCACCGGCAGGGCAGGGACGCTGCACTTCCGCTTCCGCCCGCAACTGTTTCCAGCCAAGTTGAAAATACCATAGAGACAGACATAGAGAAGGGCCCACCTTTTCCCAGGCCAAAGAGACCCTACACGTCCGGTTCTGATGAGAGTGGCTAAATCAAGGGGATTTATAAGTTGCAATAATTGCAAAGTGGGCCGCTGTGAGCTTAAATCTGTTACAGAAAGAAAACGCAGAATGCCTTGGAGAGTCACCATTTGCTGCCACCTGCAGGATGCCACCCCTGACCCCTCGCCTCCCCTTTTCAAATTCTGCAGAGGATCCGCTTCTTCCAGATCCATGCAATGAAAGGAAACGTGTATGTTGCACTGTTGTGCCTTTTAATGTAGGCAGCAGGTAGAAATTCAACAGGAGAGACTTCCAATCTGCGTTTGCAGAAATGTATGCTGTCCCGCAGGCGTTTAACATAGGAGCCCGGCTTCTTCGAGGGAACAGAGTTCTGTTATTCCGTATCACAAAAAAATTAACTTCACACGCTGCCAAATTTATCTGCATTTTATTTAAAAACTCCCTAGCCTAGACCGTTTCACCAGTCTTCTTCCCCCGCAACCCGAGGAGTTTCTAAACGGCACACGTTAACCGGAAGTTAACTTAGAGAACCAGTAAGGCTTTAGCCCGTTGACCTTGCCTTACACGCCTTCCCGCGTGAGTCCCAAATGGTCCCGCCCCCCTGGATGGCAAACGCCCGTCAGCGCTACGCATGCGTTCTGCGTTGGACTCGGTAGAGCCTGTTATTGGGACGGTCCCTTCTGCATTCTCCTGAAATAATTGGGAAGCTGTGGGGCAAAAGTGGGAGCTGCTGGAAGAACTGGCTCTCCTCCCTGTCCTTTAATGATAGGCCCAGGTCATTTCTGTTTTCAAAGACTGCCTCTTGTTCTGTGCCAGACAGCGTCCCGGTTGTAATCGCATTGCAATTCATTAAGCTCACTTCTTCTCAGTTCATTAATTCAATTGGCATTCAGTCCAGATCTTCCCGATTGTGTAATCCAATTGCAGCCAAATTAATTGCAGCGTAATGGAGTTCATTGCCCTGGCCTAAATGGTATAGGCGGGGCCCATCTCAACAGAGCAAAGAAGCCAAGCCCGGGTCAGCCCTGGTTAGTATTTGGATGGGAGACCAACAACAGGTCAAGGTTGGAAAATATGTGGAGACTCTTTGCGGGTGGATCCAGGCAAGGGCAGGGGGAGGGGAGAAGGGCCTCGGCATGGTACAATGCCAGAGAGCCCACCCGTCAAAGCAGCCATTTTCTCCAAGGGATGGAAACAATTGTGACCGAAATGCAACGCAACTTACGCAATATGTGAATGCAAAATATGCAATTTATAAATGTTGTACACAACATTGAATATCTATATTTAAATATTGTGCAGAACACCAACAATATAAATATACTAACATTATGGACTTTGTGCCGTGTACATTATGAGTTGGATGCATTTGCAAAGAGAAGCTTCATAGCTGAAATGTTTAAAGAGACATTGTCTACATGGAGTCCTGGAGACTTGGCTTTTGTAAATAATATGACAAAAGTAATCAGATGAATTTCAGTGAAAACTGCTTCCATGGCCCATTCGCACGGAAGCCTGTCAGAGTTCACTATTTTCTCCAGCGGAGCTGATCTCTGCCAGCTGGAGATCAGTTGTACAAGTGGGAGATCTCCAGGTCCCACCTGGAGGCTGGCAACCCTAGTTGCCATGCAAAGGCAGGCAATAGCAAACCACCCTGAATGTCTCTTGCCTTGAAAACCCTATGAGGTTTCCTGTAATTTAGCTTCAACATGACAGCTCTTTCCACCACCAATCAGGGCTGGATCTACATGTTTTTTGAGGGGGGGGGGCAAAATTAAAAAATGATGCCCCCTTATGGACCATTCTGTCTTATGGTCCCATAGAATACAATGGACTCTATACCCAATTTGGCACACACCCCCTCTGTCGGTGCTTGGGGCAAGCACCCCCCCCCAATGCCCCCCCCACCTGATCCAGGCCTGCCACCAATGCATTTCACTGGAATATAGCTCAACGAGCACAGAGCAGTTAAACTCATTCTGAGCCAGGGCTGTGGCCTGGGAGCATTTTATCCTTGGGAGGGCTGTGGCTTGGTGACAGATAGCTGCCAACCTGGAGCTCTCTTGAAAATACACAAAGATTAATCCCGTCCCCCCGAGAAAATGACATCTTCAGAAGGTAGGCTTCATGGCATTATATCCTCACTGAGCTCCGCTCCGTCACCCAGCCTACAGGCCCAAATCTCCAGGAACTTCCCAAACAAAACGTGGCAACCCAGCAATCTACCTTGCACAGAGTGTGGTTAGTTCAAATTCCATGGGGCTTAAAAAAAAAAGATCAAGTATTACATAAGGCGGTCGCCAACAGTGTTCCCTGCAGGGCTTTTTTAATAGCAGGAGCTCCTTTGCGTATTAGGCCACACACCCCTGATGGAGCCAATCCTCCAAGAGCTTACAGGGCTCTTAGTACAGGGTCCAGAGAGAGAATTCTAGCAGGGGCTCCTTTGCATATTAGGCCACACACCCCTGATGGAGCCAATCCTCCAAGAGCTTACAGTAAGCCCTGTAAGCCCTTGGAAGATTGGCTACATAAGAGGGGTATGGCTTAATATGCAAAGGAGTTCCTGCTACAAAAAAGGCCTTGTAATTCCCCACCCTCCACTGAGTGCAGTTCACATCCCAAGCAGAACAGAACTGCTGTAGTCTTCAAATGGGTCATGGGTGTGGCTCCAGATAGCTGCTGAGCAGGGGTTCCTGTGTTAATGGGTGGCTACTCAAGTGCACCACTAAGTGGGATGGCTAGTAGCCAACCTCCAGGAGGGGGCCAGAGCTCTTCCTCACTAACAACAGGAGGTGGGGTTGCCAGGTCTGATTCAAGAAATATCTGGGGACTTAGGAGGTGGAGCCAGGAGAAAAGATGTGACAAGCACAACTGAACTCCAAAGGGAGTTCTGGCCATCACATTGAAAGGGGCCACATGCCTTTTAAATGCCTTCCCTCCATTTGGAAATAAATGGGCACCTTCTTTTGGGGCTCACAGAATTGGACCCCCTGGTCCAATCCTTTTGAAACCTGGGGGTTGTTTTGAGGAGTGGCCCCAGATGTTATGCTGCAAATTTGGTTCCTCTACCTCAAAAAACAGCCCCCCTAGAGACCTAGGTACCCACAGATCAATTCTCCATTATATGGTATGGGAATTAATCTCCATAGGGTAGAATGAAGTGTCCAGCAGACATTTCCCTCCCCCCCCCATTTTCTGATCACCCTGAAGCAGAGGGAGGGCCTCCAAACCGGGGGATCCCCTGTCTCCACCTGGGGATTGGCAACCTGAACAGGAGGGAACAGCAACTTTGGCGGCTGCGCTTTATGGCTCACTTCCCTGCTGACCCTCCTCCCCTCTCCCAACTCCCCTCCCCAAATCTCCAGGAATTTCCCAAACTGGAGTTGAGAACCTTGAGCCCGTTAGGGGAGGGTGGGATATAAATTTGATAAAATAAATCTAAAAATAAATTGCGCCTCAGCCTTTGGGAGAGCCCAAAATATTACCGAACAGACCCCGACGAGCTAAGCATTGTTAGATGGTTTTATTTGAAATACTTTGAAGTAAACATTATAGCAAGGCACCGAGGCCTCTGCAAATTAAATAGATATGTGAATGGCTTGGGAATGGTACCCCCCCACCCCCACCCCGCTATTGTTACTTTAGCTAGGCTACTCTGTAAAACATTCCCTAGACTAAATGTACATAGTATCAAAAAATACAAAGGGTTTTTATCAAAACACATTCCAACGAGAAAGTGAGCAATTCAAATGTAATAAGATAAATAGGGTTTTTTCTTCTTAAATTATTTATAGTAAACAATGAGCAGGAGTCTGACTCAACATAAAAAACTGTATATATATAATATATATATATATATAAAAAGAGAAAGTAGAAGTTATTACAGAGAGCATGGGAGGAAGGAAGCACACGAGGCGACAGGAGGGAGGGGGGGGGGAATGAAATCGATGCAACCGTAGGGGAATCGAAAATCTCCAGGCCGACTGACTCAAGATGCGCAATGGAATTCTCCCCACCCCCAAGTTGGAGCAAATGTTTGTGCTACTGACCATGCGCCTTGCTGGGAATTCAGATCGGTTTATGCAAACACAGGAAGCCAACCGAGTTGAACTGGGGGAACCAATATGAATTCTTTCTAGCCCGAGCTGTGGCCAACGAGAGCATCCCTGGGTGAGGGATGCTCGTGACAATTTATGCTGGAATAAAAAGCAGCCTATAAAGTGCTGTGAGACTCCTATTGTATATTTAATAGCTGCACTTTTTTTTGTGGCAGGAACTCCTTTGCACATTAGGCCACACACCTCTGATGTAGCCAATCCTCCAAGAGCTTACAGGGGCCTATTGAAAGCTCTTGGAGGATTGGCTACATCAGGGGTGTGTGGCCTAACGTGCAAAGGAGCTCCTGCTACAAAAAAAGCCCTGTTTAATAGTAATCGGTGGGTCACCCGTGAGGCCCCTCCCCCCCCAAAAAAAATCTGCAAAGGAAGAACATCTAAGGTAATCCCTCAAGTGCAGAGAAAAAAAAATATATAAATAGGGACTCTATATGCAGGGAGTTTAAAAATACCTCCCCAGCTTTCTTGTGAAGTCTGTGCAGATGGTGCATTTAAAAACTGACAATATAAAACACAAATGAGCAGAAGTAGCAATCTGTTAAGGAGATGCAGACTGGGCCAAACTGGGGTGGGGAGGGCAGATATAAAGCAGTGATTGGGAGGATTTGGATAGTGGGAAAACCAGACAGTCGGGAGAATAAGGGGGTAGAGAGCTGGGGCCGGTGGGCAAAACTGTATTTCCCTACCCCTGAGAATCCTTGTGCACCACCCCCACCCCCCTTAATGTATAACTCCCGGGCGACATATGGGGGCCAACCATTCACAAAAATGAACAGCTGTTTTCGTTTGCTGTGATCTCCTGTTGGGGTGGGAGAAGGGATAAGCCAGCATTCTGCTATTGCAGGGGTGGCCAACGGTAGCTCTCCGGATGTTTGTTGCCTACAACTCCCATCAGCCCCAGCTGTTGGCCATGCTGGCTGGGGCTGATGGGAGTTGTAGGCAAAAAAAAACCATCTGAAGAGCTACCGTTGGCCACCCCATGCTATTGGGTTCCCTCGCCTTCCTGATTAGCTACGAGCAGTGATGCAAAACGCTGCTTGTGCAGAGAAGAAAACCCACTTGGGCAGGTTCGAAAACACATTCATTGGACTGCTTTTCACAGCGTGGCCGAAAAGCGGAGTCAACACGAGTCTTGGGCAAGGGGGTCCTCAACTGACTGAAGGTCGAGAGGAATGGGGGTTGGGGGGGTGGATTAAACGCCTGCACAATCCCGCATCAAACTGAACGAGGAACTGTGACAAAAGTACCAGAAGCCTGGATGAGAGGGAGGAGGGTGGTGGTGGTGGTGGGGAAGTGAAGCGGAACTGCTGAAAGGGGCCTTGAGTGGCACATGATTAAAGGGAAAGAGCTCCTTTTTTGTTCTGATCTCGAAGGTGGGGGGGAGAGGAGGACCAAAGAAACAAAACAACAAAATTAGAATTTTTGTTTCGTTATGTTACCCTGCAGGTTCAGACACGGTTCAGTCTGGGGATCCTCCCCACCCGCTCCCCTCCTCACATCTTCAGTGCTACAGAGATGGTGGCAATGACTTTTTTGGGGGGGTTCCCTTACTAATCAGAGTTGAACGGAATGAAGACACCCCCCCCCTCCAAGAAAGGAATAGCATATTTAAGAAGTGTGAATCCCGCCCGACCCCCTCCCGCCCCCTCCCTCGAAACCTCAGGGAGACACACACACGCGCACACAAATCTTGTCTTAAACGTTTGAGGACTTTGAATGTTTGTTCTGAGAGGCAGGCTTCTCCGTGTCCCGTGATGCCGAATCGTCCCCCGAGTCTTTCTCCTTGGAACCACCTGATGCCTCTTCCCCGACATTCAGCTCCCCGTTAGGCTCCACTAGTCCGTTCCCATTTGCCTCCGTGACCGCTCCCTCTTTTTCGCCCCCTGCTTCTTCTTCTCGCTGCTCCTGGCCCTCTCCCTCCTCCTCCTCTTCCTCCTCCTCCTCCTCTTCCGGATCTTTGACTTTATGAACGATGAAGAGGTGCCTATTCAGAGAGATGTGGGATGTGTAGCACAAACCGCAGAGCAGGCACTGGAAAGTGGAGCTGTCCGTCTTGTGCCGAGGGATGTGCCCCTGGAATTCAGTCTCGGAGGCTGTTGAAAACTCACATTTGGCGCACTTCCAGTGTGCTCGCAGTTTTTTCGCTGGTGGATCTTCAGATCCTGACGCGGCTGTTTCTGTCTGCTCCGAACCGTCTGCGGATACCCTCTTTGGAGTTTTTGTCTATCAAACAAACAAGAAAGCAGAGCGTTATTGCATCCGTCTCCAAAGGCTTGGTCCAGTTCCCTGTAAGCCCCAGGGATGTCAATCTTTAATAAAGCAGCCCTTTGGTGTAGTGGTTAAGTGCGTGAACTCTTATCTGGGAGAACCAGGTTTGATTCCCCACTCCTCCACTTGCAGCTGCTGGAATGGCCTTGGGTCAGCCATAGCTATCACAGGAGTTGTCCTTGAAAGGGCAGCTGCTGTGAGAGCCCTCTCAGCCCCACCCACCTCACAGGGTGTCTGTTGTAGGGAGAGAAGGTATAGCAGATTGTAAGCTGCTCTGAGTCTGATTCAGAGAGAAGGGCAGGGTTTAAATCTACAGCCGTCTTCTTCTAAATGAATGAGAATTTTAACATTTGAAGTTGAATAAGCTTGCAACTGGTCTACCCTGTGTATGTACTACATATATTATTACCTCTGCTACTGGTTTTTGCCAAGATTAATTAATATGCTCCACCAGGGGTCCCCAACCTTTTCCAGCCTGCAGGCACATTTTGAGCAAGATGATGATACTGATTTATACCCCACTCTTCATTCTGAATCTCAGAGCGGCTTACAATCTTCTTTGCCTTCCTCCCCCACAACAGACACCCTGAGGTAGGTGAGGCTGAGAGAGCTTTGACTGACCCAAGGCCATTCCAGCAGGTGCAAGTGGAGGAGTGGGGAATCAAACCTGGTTCTCCCAGATAAGAGTCCGCGCACTCAACCACTACACCAAACTGGCTCTCAATGAATTCATGGCATGGTGGGTGCAGCAACAAAATGGTGGCCACAGGAGGCGAAGCCAGCCACAAAATGATTGCCGCAGCTAAAGTTCAGTGACACAGCAGAGACCTGTGTGCTGTGGTGGTAGCTGCTGCCCACGCAACATTTTCAAAAAAATCTGCAAAGCCGATCAAATCCCCAATAGTCAAATCAGATGCCTTGCCAGGCAAAAGCAGTTAAGTGTGCGGACTCTTCCCTGGAAAGGCCTTGGGTCAGCCATCGGTCTCGCAGAGCTGTCCTTAAAAGGGCAGAAGATACTCAGCCCCACCTACCTCACAGGGTCTCTGTTGTGGGGGTGGAAGGTGTGAAGGAGACTGTGAGCCACTCTTAACAAGACTCTTGAGATTCAGATGGAAGGGTGGGATATAAATCCAGTATCTTCTTCTTATCTTCCTTCTGGCCCCGCCTACTTCCCAAAAACGCTTGCACTGTTTTGCATTTGCGTTCTCCTGCACTGGAGAACGCAAATGCAAAAAACACATCTAATTTACACAATTTATTCCAATGATTTTGTGTGTGAGTGCTCGCACCAGTTTTGTGGGGTTTTTTTAAACAAACCGCTCTCGCAATGTTTGGCTTCACAATACGCACAGGTCATGGCTTGCTGTGAAAAAAGAAATGCAGAAATGGGCAAAGCAATTGCCGAAGAAGAAGATATTGGATTTATATCCCGCCCTCCACTCCGAAGAGTCTCAGAGCGGCTCACAATCTCCTTTACCTTCCTCCCCCACAACGAACACCCTGGTGAGGTGGGTGGGGCTGGAGAGGGCTCTCACAGCAGCTGCCCTTTCAAGGACAACCTCTGCCAGAGCTATGGCTGACCCACGGCCATCTCAGCAGGTGCAAGTGGAGGAGTGGGGAATCAAACCCGGTTCTCCCAGGTAAGAGTCCGCACACTTAACCAATACACCAAACCGGCTCTCCGAAATGGCACAGGCCAGAATTCGAGGGGATTCCACAGGCTACAAGCAAAAGGGGAAGGCCACCAGGTGGGCCGGGCAGCTACACGAGAGGGGAACCTGCGATTGACAAAAAAGCACAGCAGATTACTTTTGTCAAGACTTCCGCTGGAGCTTTGGCTTTGGCAATCTGGGAATGGTCTGGGGTTTTGATGCCGTGCATGAGGCTGATGTGGTTCTCTAGCGCAGACAGCTGAGGAAACGACTGAACTTCATCTGTGCAGTACCTGAAAAATAAAAGCAGGACAAGGGTTAAGATCGTTCATGTTCAGTCTTGCTCCTCCCCTTCGCTTCTTCTCTCCCTCCGCTGGGAACGTTTTTGGTCCAAGCCAGCTGGGGCAAGGACAACTGCTTTCGGCTTATGCAAACTGTGAAACTGCTGGTGCACACTGGTGGTATAGAATTCATACCACAAACGATGCAAGTGAGTCTTCCTTGCGTTGGGGAAGTTGCAGGGCTTGCACACTATCCTCACCCTGGGAAAACCTCCTATGCGATCAACGTGCCTCCCCTCCCGGGTAAGTGTGCTTTGTTTCTGTTTTGACTTGTTATCTGTTCAATTGTGGTCTTTGATCGCATACAGTAAACACTCTTTTATATTATTTATTAGTTCTGTTCCAAAAACTCCTTCCCCCCAGGGAGATTAGTCTGACTCCCTCTACTGGTATCTTCCGCCAGCAGGGGAAGTCCTTTTCTGGTTTCATCTGGCATACCCAACATTATTGGCCTTCCTTTTAGTGCCCTCCTTTTAGTGCGGCCCCGTGGCGCAGAGTGGTAAAGCAGCAGTACTGCAGTACTGTGGATCTGAACTCTCTGCTCACGACCTGAGTTCGATTCCAGCGGAAGCTGGATTCAGGTAACCGGCCCAAGGTTGACTCAGCCTTCCATCCTTCCGAGGTCAGGAAAAGAAGTACCCAGCTTGCTGGGGGGAAAGTGTAAAAGACTGGGGAAGGCAATGGCAAACCACCCCGTAAAAAGTCTGCCGTGAAAACGTTGTGAAAGCAACGTCACTCCAGAGTCGGAAACGACTGGTACTTGCACAGGGGACCTTTCTTTTCCTTTTAGTGCTCTGTGTTCACGTTTTCAATAACATTTTATAATTTAAACTATTTGTTATTGTTTTCAGAGGTGTCAAACTCATTTGTCATGAGGGCCGGATCTGACATAGATGAGACCTTGCTGGGCCAGGCCGTGTGCGTCATAAAATGGAATGCCAGGGAGCAGAGATATCAACTTTTGAAAGGACACAGAAAAACACAAAGTTTTAAAAACGTAAAATATAATATGCCTAAAAGATTAGCACTTTTGCAATATTTTGTTCTTTAACAGTTTCTGATAATGGACACCTTTGTGTGGTGTAGTGGTTACGTGCATGGACTCTTATCTGGGAAAACTGGGTTTGATTCCCCACTCCTCCACTTGCAGCTGCTGGAATGGCCTTGGGTTAGCCATAGCTCTCGCAGAATTGTCCTCGAAAGGGCAGCTTCTGCAAGAGCTCTCTCAGCCCCACCCACCTCACAGGGTGTCTGTTGTGTGTGTGTGTGTGGGGGGGAAGGTAAAGGAGATTGTGACCGCTCTGAGACTCTGAGATTCAGAATATAGGGCAGGATATAAATCCAATATCATCATCATCATCATCATCATCTTGCTCTGAATTACTGCATCAAAATCTGGAGATAATATCCATGGTGTAGCAATCTTGAGTATGCTATTCAGGTGTTGTTCAGAAATCTCATGGTCAATGCTCAGACTCACGTTTGACACCCCTGGCTTAAATGTTTTAAAATTAGTTGCTTTATGGACTCAGGACTGAGTGGAAAGGCAGCTTTAAATATATATATATATATAAATAAAATGACTAAATGCTGGCAAGTTGCCACAAAAAGAAGGCTTAGAATCCCTGTGCGTAGAAGATGGAGGCCCTCGGCTCAAGCTTATGTGGAATTTACTCCAGTCTAAGCCCAATCAAATCCGAGGTTTCGACGCCAATAACTTGGTAGAGAAGGGCTTTCTAACGCTCCTCAACCCTCAGTGCCCACTTCAATGTTCTTGGAGTCTTAAACATTGAAGAGCCATTGGCTGAAAACACAGAATGGTAGAAATGCAAACTGTATGCAATCTGTCCTGACCAGGAATAGCATTGTATGGAGTCTAGTTACATCTAACGCGTCAGGCTCCAGGCCACAAAATCCTCACGGGAGGGACTCTGTCATTTGCCATATCCTTCTGGGAAGAGGCAGATGTCTGTTGATGGGATGGCTCTAAAAGCGGGCAGGCTCTTCATTCCCTGCCCCCCAACTCAATCCCATCCTTGGATTAAGATTTTTAAAAATGCAAAAACGGTGACAAATTCCAAAGTGCCAATTCTAGAAAAACTCTCCAAAGAGCTGATAAGCTCTGCAGAGAAATAAGAAGGGGTGTGTGTGTGTGAAAAGTGCCGTCAAGCTGAGGCTGACTTATGGCAACTCTTCGTGGGGTGTTCAAGGCAAGAGACAAACAGAGGTGGTTGGCCATTGCTTGCCTCCACGTCACAACCCTGGGCTTCCTTGGAGGTCTCCCATCCGAATACCAACCAGGGCTCACCCTGCTTAGCTTCCGAGATCTGAGACAAGAACTACAACTTAGAAGTATTTAATATGGATTCTTGAGATAGGACCCTGTTCCGTTTCTTAAGTGCTCTGGCTTGTTTATGGAAATCTGCTGAATACTATGCGTATTCCTTCACACAAGCTTTTGTCTGTAAGAGAAAGAACTGCTGCTTATTCCAAATGCCCATGCTTCCCGCCTACTGACTCCCTTCTATACATGTCCCCCCCCCCTCCATTAACCAACCAACCTTTCTTCCTCCCTCCCTTCCTTTTGTGCGTATGCATGCACCTGGAAGTCAACCTCTGGTGACACCTGGAAGTTGACCTCTGGATGGCAACCTCTGGTGACTGACCCCTACTGGGGGCTGGGAGGATATGCACAGAGGAAGCCTGCCCTTGCCCTCCCGACTGCTGGTATTCCCTGGAGGTCTCCCATCCAAGTACTTGCCACAGTCAACCCTGATTAACTTTCCAAGATCCGGCTTGCCTGGACTATCCAGATCGCCCCCCACCCTCAATTATTAAAAACCAGCAAATGAGTATTTGGAAACACGTTTGCAAGCTTAATGCATAACCATGGGTGGCCTAACTGCAGCTCTGGAGCCACATGTGGCTCTTTCACACATTTTGTGTGGCTCACAAAGCCCCCACTGCCCCATCAGTCAGCTTGGAAAATGCATCTAAAGTTAGTTGCTTCCTTTCCACCTCTCCCTCCCCCCAAATTTATTTGCCTTCCTCCCTTCCGGCTCTCAAACACCTTACGCCAGGGGTGTCAAACATGCAGCTTGGGGGCCGAATCAGGCCCCCAGAGGGCTCCTATCAGGCCCTCGAGCAACCGGCTGCCATCTGCTTCCTTCTGCATAACAGCTTGCTTTGCAAGGCTCGCGCAATTGCTCAGGAGCTACAGAGCAAAACCTCAATTTTCTCCACTGGCTGAGGCTCCCCCCTCCTAGTCCCCTGGGGGGAGGAAGGAAAGAGCCAGAGCTTCCTTTGCCCAGTTGCCTGGACCCCATGGGGGAAATACAAAGAAAGCATCCTTAAGACCCATGAGTGCTAACGTTTTAAGCATGTTTTAAGTTTTTAAAAATATATATATTTGTGTTTGTCTGTGTTATCTCTGCTACCTAATCTTAAATAGGGACACACATGGCCTGGCCCGGCCCCTCAAAGTCTCATTTATGTCAGATCCGGCCCTCATAACAAATGAGTTCGACACCCTGCCCTACGCCCATGTCTTGCTGTTCTCAAACATTCAACGTTTATTCTATGTGGCTCTTACATTAAGCAAGTTTGGCCACCCCTGAGTGTAGCTCTGCCCTAGCTGCATATGTTTGAGTGTAGGTTCCAATGCTCCTTTTTGGAGAAACCTCCAGCTATGACATCTGCTCACAGATGAGCTCATGTGCACAGCAGGATGGCTTCCCAGGGTGCACCTGGTTCTTGGGGTGGTCTTCAGGCAACCGGCAGGGACATCCCAGCCACCTCCCCACAAAAGTCTGGGCACGGATCGCTGCCAGGAGCTAAAGGCACACGCTCTATCCAAAGAGGCTCAAAATCCAGCTTTCTATTATCAGTTGTTATTTTATTTCAGTTCATTTCTATTCTGCCCTTTCCCGCAAAGGGTGACCTTGGACCACCGGATTGACCACCAGAACTTTACCAGCAAGGCGGTGAGGAGGAGAATGGTTAGTGAAATTGCAAGAGCAGACTAATTTTAGCCAAGCTTCCCTTCTAGAGGACAAACAAAGAGATTTACATGAAGGGAACGCTGGACAAGATGAGGATCTCTTTTGCCTGTGTCTTGCTGGGAACCACCTTTGTTCAAACGAAGCAGGAATTCAGGAGCCGGCAAAAGGGAAGATTTCAAACATCCGAGACTAACTCATTCTGTTGCCCTGATGAGGCAATAAAAGCCACCTTGAACAAGGGCCTTTTCAGTGGCCAGCTTGAAGCCATCTGAGACATCTGCTTGGGGAGGGGGTCCCCAACCTTTTTGAGCCTCTGGAATTCTGATACGGCACAGCGGGGGCAGCAGTAAAATGGCTGCCACAAAATGGCTCCCGCAGGAGAAGGAAACAGCCACAAAATGGCTGCCACAGCTTAACCTCAGTGCCACGTTGTGGATCGTGGTGCGGAGGTGGCAGCTGCTGCCAAAGCAACATTTAAAAAACTCTACTCAGCCAATCAGATCTTCAATGGTCAATCAGAAACCTTGCTGAACAAAAGCCCTACCTGACCTCATCCACTTCCTAAAAACACTTAGCGGGCACTGGAAAAAGTGTCGGCGGGAGCCACAGAACACGCAGAACCACAGGCTCACGGAATCAAGGAGAGCCAGTTTGGTGTAGTGGTTAAGTGTGTGGATTCTTATCTGGGAGAACCGGGTTTGATT
Source organism: Heteronotia binoei (assembly GCF_032191835.1). NCBI lineage: Eukaryota > Metazoa > Chordata > Lepidosauria > Squamata > Gekkonidae > Heteronotia > Heteronotia binoei. The sequence continues at coordinate 30,493,655 of NC_083241.1, forward strand.
CCCCACTCTTCCACTTGCAGCTGCTGGAATGGCCTTGGGTCAGCCATAGCTCTCTCAGAGCTGTCCTTGAAAGGGCAGCTTCTGGGAGAGCTCTCTCAGTCCCACCCACCTCACAGGGTGTTTGTTGTGGGGAGAGAAGATATAGGATTATCAGCCGCTCTGAGTCTCTAATTCAGAGAGAAGGGCGGGGTATAAATCTGCAGTCTTCTTTCTATACCTAGGGCCAGCTAGTGAGGGTCCACACCAGACCACTACACCAGCAGTCTAACAAGGTCTGCATGACCCTCTCACATATCGGCTGCTGCTTGCATTATTGCTAAGACACATCACGTCTAATGGGGAAAACTTGGCCAGCATTGTAGCCTAAGACTCTATGTGATGTTCCAAAACAGGCAGCAGCAGATACGTTCGTCGCAAAGCCCTTTTGAACCTGGAAGACAGGTCCATTGTGGGAAAAGACTCCCTCCCCCCAATACTCACGGGCAGGTATAAACTTTCTTTGCTGTGTCGTGATCATTTCGCGTGTGTCTCCGCAGACTATTGGAGGCGTTGAATGACTTCTCGCACTGACGACAGGGATATCTCTTGATGTTCTAATGAGAGAACAGAAGGGGTTAGCGAAAACCACAAGAGCAGAGCAGGAACGTGTGTTTTGGGTCGGGGCAGAAGAACTGGACTTGTGTTTGCAAGGCCGTTCTTTGAATTATGGCACAAAGCTGCTTTGCGCACGATGGACAAAGGGGCACTTGCAATCTGTGTGCCGCACGACCCTGCTTGAGGAGTGGCTGCCTGCGGACTCACGGTAGACGGGCCTGAGAGTCTTGGCCAGAAGTCTGTGTGGCTCTCAGATATACGTTTGCTGAGAATCTGCAGACCCCCACTTTCCCTTCTGCTGTGGAGATGCACACGGGACATGTTCTTTGATTTGTTGATTAAAAACAATCATTGGCTACCTTCCCACCTTGCAAAACTCAAAGCAACTTTTTTTTTTAAAGTCGTCAAGGTGCAACTAGCTTATGGCGCCCCCTGGAGGGCTTTCAAGGTACGAGAAGAACACAGGTGGTTTGCCATTGCCTGCCTCTGCCCAGTGAGCCGGGTATCTCTGGTGGCCTCCCATTCAAGTACTAACCAAGGCCAACCCTATTTAGCTTCTGAGATCTGGCAAGATCGGCCTAGCCTGGGCCATCCAGGTCAGGAAAATAGCATATAATATAAATAAAACAATGATTATAGAAACAGCTAAAGACCACAATTTAAAATCTCCAATCAGGAATGCCTCCTGAAGATTGAAAATGAGGCGGCCAGGTGCACCTCTCCGGGGAAGCTGCCATGACTGTGGGGCTGCCACTGAAAAGGCCCTGTCTCAGGAACCCACCAAATGAGCTTCTTGGGTTGATGGACGGACAAGAGAGCTTTTCTGTGTGATCTTAAGATTCCCCTTCACATCATAGCAAACGACTCCTGACCACAAATTCGCTTGCTTGAGAGTTTGGCCGTAAACTCGCTTGTGTCAAGGACACCGATGAGTTTCTCAGCCTCATTCCCCTATCTGCAAGACGGACGCTGAGATCGCTTCAATGCTATCGCAGCCTTTCTGCAGGATATACTTGACATGCTGTCTCAAAGGTATGCAATGCAGCAAAGGAACCAACCTCCCAGACTCTCTCATGTCTTTATGGGCGCCTGTCGTACAGCTACGGTATTTTTGCTGTGTTTGTGGGAAGAAGAATCAAACGTCATGCCAATGTTTCCCTCACCTTTCCGTGGCTCTTCTTCATATGAGACACGTAGGTTTCTCGGTCCGGGAGCCACTGGGCGCACTCCCGGCAAGTCCAGCTGCAGGGCTTCGCCTTGGGCTTTGATTCTGGGCTCGTGTCTTTCGCAGGCAAAGGCGCCTGGGGAGTACCGTTGACGACCGACAGCTCCTTCGATGTCGAGAGGGCGTTGCTGCTCGCTGCCGTCTCTGACTTCTGGCGGAAACTGGCTGGGTCCTCGGGGTTTTCAGGGACTCCGTGGACACTCTGGCAAACAAACAGAATGGGAAAGGGTCACACAGAGAAAGAACAGAGTGATAAACTGTTAAAAATGTGTCTGCATACTCGGCTTATTGGGGAAAAAACGACGGCTCTTTCAAACGGCTCACCCAACTTGGGAAATGGTGAAGGGTGGACAACGTGGACATCACCCGGACGAGAGTACTCTGAATCACTGCAAACGTGTTAGAAAAAAGAATGGGGTGCATTCCTCTTTGAACCATACCACCTGACTGCAAAAGAAGAGACCACCACATGTTCCTCTGTTAAGAAATACTCCCTGAAAATGAAAGGTCAGCATGCTGGGCAGTGTTCCCTCTAAGCTAAATTAGTGTGAACTAGAGTTAGCTCACAGTTTTTTAGCCTCTGGCTCACACATTTTTGTCTTAGCTCAGGAAGGATGTCCCCAGAGCAAACTAATTTATGCAGTAGCCAAACTGCTCACTCACAACATTAATGCCGGTATCTTACAAAGTAGAATTTTTTGCTCACAAGACTCCACAGCTTAAAGGGAGCATTGCTAGTGAGACAGTATGAAAACTAGCGAGGTGCAGTGGATAGAGTGTGGGATTAAGATCCTGGGAGATCTGGGTTCAAACCCCAACCACTACCATGGAAGCTCGCTGACCGACCCTTGGGCCTCTCACAAACTCTCAGCCTGGCCTACCTCACAGGACTGTGGTGAAAAAACAAAGCAGGGGAGAACATTCCTCTAAGCCACTCTGAGCCCCAAGTGAGTGGGAGGGTAGGGGTGGGGGAAACAGGATAGAAATAAACACAAAAGGAAGCACATGGGCTGGTTCCTAGTCATCTCTCCTTGATGCACCACCTTTCCAAATACTGCCAGCTCTTGGCCGAAGGGGAAAACATCATCCCCCTTTCATGAGATACACACCCTCGTAAAATGGTACATTCTCTCCCCACCCCCATAAATATTTGAAGTGTTCCACTCAGAGGACAGTCTTGGTGCATGTAGGAGGAAAGACTATAATCCCAAAGAAACAGTGTTGAGCGTTGGGTCTGCAAAAGTAGTCAGCACAAGCCCAACTGCAGTTGCATTGCTTACAATAAAGACAATCAACACTTCATGCAGTCCAAAAATATGTACCCTAAGTAGACTATCATGGCTGTGAGTTGGGACCTGTTTTCTGGAAGCAGTCAAAGACGTAGTTCCCTGGGAGATTTTGGGACACAGGCTGACGGATGGATGGACAGAGAGTCTACTATGATGAGATTATGTATTGGCTGGATCTTGAGTAAACGGCATTGATCAGTGTCTCCCCAACAGCCATTTCCACAATTTCATAAAATTTGTATTGACTTGTCTGTTGCTAGCTTGTTGATGTGATTTCCCCTGCGCTATTTAATCTTCATACTGGGCCTTATCAGGGTTTATAGGCCCTTTTCCAGATTATGAGTAACAGGCGTGAGGCGTTTGTGCTACTTGTATGTGGCAACTGCTTACCTTTTAAGGTGGAAACAAAAAAGGAGATGATGATATTGGATTTATATTCCGCCCTTCTACCTGAATCTCAGAGCGGCCTACGATCTCCTTCACTTTCCTCCCCCGCAGCAGACACCCTGTGAGGCAGGTTGGGCTGAGAGAGCTCTCCCAGAAGCTGCCCCTTCAAGGACAGAGTCTCAGACCAGTCGATAATCTCTTTTCCCTTCCTCTCCCCACAACAGACACCCAGTAAAGTAGGTGGGGCTGAGAGAGCTCTCATAGAAGCTGCCCTTTCAAGAAGAGCTCTGCGAAAGCTATGACTGACCCAAGACTATTCCAGCAGCTGCAAGTGGAGAAGTAGGGAATCAAACCCAGTTCTCCCAGATAAGAGTCCACATGCTTAATCACTACACAACAATGACCGATTGAAGAGGAACAAAAAGAACGAGGAATCAGACGTCACTTAAAGGTGCAAAGCAGCTGCCCTTGAAGACAGCATAGTAAGAAAGCTGTATATTTAAACAGCAGCAATTCCACAACAAGATAATCCACTACTGCACAGATACACCAAGGCCCGGATCCTATGGAACTACTGCCCAACCAACGGCACACTCCTCTAGTGATATCAGAGCCAAGCTTCAGATTGCAAACCCATTAGGAAGAAACAAAGTATCAATTATTTTGAATAATATCACATTAGTGTCCATTCAGGGCACAGTTTGGATGTCCTGCCCTAAGAGCTGTGTCTTATCAACAATGCAGCAGATGTTGTTCAAGAATCTACAAAAGCCTCTTAGGACTTGCCTAGAAAACTTGCAGCACCTGATCCAAATCATACTTGGGAGGAAGGTTGATAGCAAACCCAAGAGGTGGCCATGACTCAGTGGTAGAGCCTCTGCTTTGCACGCACAAGGTCCCAAGTTCAATCCCCGGCACCTCCAGTTGAAAGGCTCAGAAGCAGGTGATGGGAAAAACCTCTGCCAGAGAGCCACTGCCAGTCTATTTATTTACATTATATTTATATCCTGCCTATTCTATGCAGACTCAAGGCGGCGAACAACATAAAATACACAATAAAAAATAAGCAATATTAAAACAATAAAACAATCAGGTAAATTGCAATGGTGTTACTTCAGGCACATAATATTTCCTTTCTCAACGCGTACAGATCCTAGGCAGTTAGTACTAAAGTGCGATAGATCCAGAAGTGGTGGCAGCCCTCTCCCGTTAGATGTCCTATGCCATCCGAAATAGTTCAGTCTTGCAGGCCCTGCGGAACTGCCTGCAGGGCCCTGAGGGCTTCTGGGAGGCTGTTCCAGAGTAGTCTGTCTGTGCAGACAAGGCTGACTTTGGTGGTCTAAGAATCCGATTCGGTATAAGGCAGTTTTATGCGCGTGTTCAAGAGACTGCTCTGTTTAACTCTCTCTGCTGGTTGTACCGTTTGTTTTCGTAGTTGTTGTCAAATTTATAAAAGGTGCTCGTGACCCACCACCACCTTCCCCTTAATGTACTACATCCAAACAGCCAATCAAATATCCAGTGGCCTATCAGAAGTGTTGCTGGGCAACCCTGTCCCACCCACTTTCTAAAAACACTCGGCGAGCAACAGCAAAGGTGCCTGCAGGCGCAATGGTGCCCACGGGCACTGCGTTGGGGACCCCTGTAGTACAGCATCTGCTGCTTCAAGTAACCTCACCTCTTTTATAAACTCAAGCATTCGCTTTGAGAACAGCTCTAATGGAACGGACTTGGCAACGAGGGTCGGTAACTTTATCATGTGTGATGTGCTTGTCTTGACCCAGGGCTGAATGTGAACTTGGGTCAGTCAACGTGACTGAGAGCCAGTTTGGTCTTATCTGGGAGAACTGGGTTTGATTCCCCACTCCTCCACTTGCAGCTGCTGGAATGGCCTTGGGTCAGCCATAGCTCTCAAAGGAGTTGTCCTTGAAAGGGCAGCTTCTGTCCGTGCTCTCTCAGCTCCACCTACCTCACAGGGTGTCTGTTGTGGGGGAAGAAGATAAAGGAGATTGTAAGCTGCTCTGAGATTCAGAGTGAAGGGCGGGTATAAATCTGTGGTTGTCTTCTTCTTCACATGGAAAAGAATCCACAGGACAGGAAAGACAAGATCTCAACTGACAGAGGTCGTCTTGGGTTCGATCTTTGGGGGCATCTCCAGCTAGACCAGGGCACAATCCCTTCAAGCCACCCCTCCTATTTATTATTATTTTTGAATGTACACCACCCTCTTGAGGCTTTTTGCATCGTGTGTGGAAGTCATTTGTCACAAGTTCGTCAAGACTGTTTCAGATCCAAGAATCTTTCATCAAAGTTCTGCATCTAATTAAAGACAGCTGTTCAGCACACAAGAAGGCAAAGGGGACGCTTGGGCAAAGCCGTAAGCCTCCTTCGCTTCCACCTCGAATAAAAGCCAAATCGACTGAGGAACAGGAGGTCTGATTTGTACTGCCTGGATGTGAAAGAGATAGTTGTAGCTATTGAGTTTGTGTCCAGTTATGACTCTCCCCCAGGTGAACCTGGAGACTTGGGAAGTCTTTGCAGTGTTCTCCAACATGGTGAGACTAACAGGGTTGAACTCTACATGCTGGTGAAGGAAAATGCATTATGTCAATTGCATTTGGTGATATGGACTGCAAGCTTATGATTTTTAAAATAAAAGAAGTGCCAAACATCTTTCTCATCCCGTGTTTTTTTTCTCCTCCCCATCTGAAAAGATCCCTTTTAAAGGTCAAGTCATACATCTTGAGATCCTATCTTTGACAACAAACCTTGAAAAGGCAGCTCAAACATTTACAAAAAGCACAGACATTTGGAGAAAAGCACGTGGTACAGTTCTCTTGGAACAGTACCACTTCTGAATGCAGGTAAATGATATATTTGAACGTTTTCTCTGTAAAAGGCTTCCTACTTGAAGAAAGCTGGCCTATCAGGAGGGAAGCTTCTAGCTGGGCCTTCTCACTGATGCACTGATTTTCCACAAGCAGTGACTTCTTGATGCACAAAAGAACCAGCACATACCACCACTTAGTTGCATCCTGAAGAGATACGGTCTTGTAGGGGCTGTACAGCATGCTATCTCTGAACTTGTGCTTCAGCTTTTTACGATTGTGAATATGTACATTGCTAGCAGGTGAAAGAAAATTGGCAGTGGGGATACCAAAAGCCATTGTTGGCCCTCTCCTGCTCTCGAGACCCGGCCCAGATATCTCTGAAGACGAATCACATGACCTGCCCAGACGAGCCGCATCTGCTTGGCATGCAGAAGGTCCCATACTCAATCCCTGGTGTCCTCAGGTGAAAGGACCAGGCAGGAGGTGATGGGAAAGACCTCTGCTTGAGACCCTGGAGAGCCGCTGCCAGTCTGAGTAGACAAGACGGGCAACGATGGACCAAAAAGGTCTGATTCAGTACAAGGCAGCTTCATGTGTTCATGGGTGTTTACCTGCCAATGACTTGGAGTATTTAAGAACATAAGAGCGTTTCAACCTTTCTTCATAGGGAAAGTGCTCCAGCCCTTTAATCATTCTAGTTGCCCTTTTCTGGACTTTCTCCAATGCTATAATATCCTTTTTGAGGTGCGGCGACCAGAACTGCACACAGTACTCCAAATGAGACCGCACCATCTATTTATACAGGGGCATTATGATACTGGCTGATTTGTTTTCAGTTCCCTTCCTAATAATTCCCAGCATGGCATTGGCCTTTTTTTTATTGCAAATGCACACTGTCTTGACATTTTCAGTGAGTTATCTACCACGACCCCAAGATCTCTCTCTTGGTCAGTCTCTGCCAGTTCACACCCCATCAACTTGTATTTGTAGCTGGGATTCTTGGCCCCAATGTGCGTTACTTTGCACTTGGCCACATTGAACCTCATCTGCCATGTTGACGCCCACTCACCCAGCCTCAACAGATCTCTTTGGAGTTCCTCACAATCCTCTCTGGTTCTCACCACCCTGAACAATTTAGTGTCATCTGCAAACTTGGCCACTTCACTGCTCACCCCCTCCCCCCACCCCCAGTTCTCTCCTCTCCTCTCCTTGCCAGCTCTGACGTGGTGGTGGTGGTGGAGGAAAGTGCTGTCAAGCCACAGGGTTTCCAAAGCAAGAGATGTGCAGAAGCGGTTTGCCACTGCCTGCCTCCGCATCACGACCCTGGTATTCCTTGGCGGTCTCCCATCCAAGTAGTAGCCAGGGCTGACCCTGCTTAGCCTCTGACCAAACTGGGCTAGTCTGGGCCATTCAGGGCAGGGCAGGGCAGGGCTGACATGTGCCGAGTTCAAGGGCAAGGGGGGAGGGGGAGTTCTGCGCAGGCGCCGGATCCTCTTCAGCCACCCACCTTGACGTGCTGCATCAGCTGCTGTTTCTGCATATACACCAGCTGGCACTGCGGACACTTGAAGACTCCCACCGTCAGCCGGTTGGCGTTTTGCTGGAAATGCTCCTGCAGGAGCCGCTTCTTGTTGAAGACCGTCTCGCAGGAACATTTGTAGATCACCCTGGAAGGATGGATCAAAAAACACCCCCCCAAACTGTCAAGTCGCCGGAGAGAAGCAAAAGAGAACAATTCCCATTCTCAGGATGTTTTCTGGAAATGGAAAAAAAATAATTTCTCTGCCACAAGACCTGCTATCTGAAAGCTCAAGATACAACAGCAGGGCGCAGAGGCCGAGGCTTTCCCCTGATGTTGCCTCCTGGCTCTGGGATTCAGAGGATTAGCGCTTCTAATGCAGCGGCTCCCAACCTTTTTGGCACCAGGGATTGGTTTTGCAGAAGACCATTTTCCCACGGACCAGTGGGGGGGGGGTGCTGGGGCTTTTGCTGCCCTAGGCTGCCCCCTTTACCCACACCTTGCCCCCCATGGAGGTCTTTAAATGAGAGGTAGGCGAAAGTCGCTGCTGCGCTGCCCCTTCTGCCTGCCCGGGACCCAGGTGGATGAAAGAGGTGGTGCTTTGGAGCAAGGCCACGCGGCCTCTTTCATCTGCCACGGTCCCAGATTCCAGGCGGACAAAAGGGGTAGTGCAGCGCCTCTGCCTCGCGCCATGGCCCAGTCACTAACAGGCTATGGACCAATCCCGGTCCACGGTCCGGGGGTTGGGGACTTCTTCTCTAATGCAGAGGTTCCTCTCAGTCACCATGACTAGTAGCCCCTGACAGATATATCTATCATGAATCTACCTAATCCCCTTTAAAAGCTGTTTATTCCTGTGACCATCACGGCATCCCCTGGACAGGGAACGCTACCTTTTAATCGCTCTCCATGTAAAGCAGCACTACGTTTTGTCCGTCCTGAACCTACTGCCCACCAGCTTCGTCGGACGCAGGAAGGCACACTATGCCATGCAACGGAGGGCAGGTCCGGAGCTAAGAGGGTGTGTCCCAGTGTGAGACCGACTTACTGAGATGTCTTGTGAGGTTCTGCAGGGTGCTGGCTCGTGATGTGGGCGGTGGTGCTGTCGGCGGACTTGAAGGCCATCGGGCAGAACGAACACTTGTGGAAGACTTCACAGTGCTTCTCGTGAATGTGCACCTTCAGCATCGCTTGTGACATGAAGACAACCCCGCAGTGAGTGCACCTGGAAAGAGAGAGGGAGGCCTGTGAGCGTGCATAATGGCATAATTTTTATGCATAATTTTATAAACCTATATCACAGGGCCAGCCAAACTTGCTTAATGTAAGAGCCACATAGAATAAAGATGTTGGAGAGAAGGAAGGAAGGAAGGAAGGAAGGAAGGAAGGAAGGAAGGAAGGAAGGAAGGAAGGAAGGAAGGAAGGAAGGAAGGAAGGAAGGAAGGAAGGAAGGAAGGAAGGAAGGAAGGAAGGAAGGAAGGAAGGAAGGAAGGAAGGAAGGAGGGAGGGAGGGAGGGAGGCAGGGAAGGAGGGAGGCAGGGAAGGAAGGAAAGCAAATAGATGAGAGGTGGAAAGAAAGCAACTTTAAATGCATTTTCCAAGCTGCTGGTTGGCTTAGCTTGGCAAAGTGATTTAAAGAGGCAAATGCCTTCTCCAAGCTGGCTCACGGGGTTGTGGGGGCCTCGAGAGCCACACAATATGTGTGAAAGAGCCACATGTGGCTCCTGAGCTGCAGTTTGGCCACTCCTGCTCTGTCAAGTCTTTCCCTTAGTTGTCTCTTCAAAACAGAAACGTTCCAGATTCTTCCGCCTTTCCTCCGCGGGAAGGTGCTCCAACCCTCTCATCCTCTGGGTCGCCCTCCTCTGTACCTTTCCCATCTCTGCAGTGTCCTTTTTGAGATACAGTGGCCAGAAGTGATCACAGTTTTCCCATTGAGACCGCACTACAGATCTATACAGGTGCATTCCAACACAGACTGTTTTATGCTGAATTCCTTCCCTAATAACCCCTAAGTCAGCGTTTGCCTTTTCCACTGCTACTGCATATTGGGTTGAAACTTTCATTTAAAAAAAAAAGCCAGGCCTTCACATTCGCAGGTGGCTCTCCAAGCCTCTGGCTACCTACCTGAAATTACAAGCCAGTCCCCTACGGGCAAGGTATGTCTAATCTTATATTCTGCCGTTCTCCCAACTACTCCAGGTGATCTGTGCCAGATGACGGTAACAATTCTCCCCATTTACCTCTGCTCCCACAAAAATCGTGCATGATTTTTTGTGTGTGTGTGTGAGAGCACATGGCATGCCGCTCTTTGAAAGCAAGAGCCCGGGGCTATAATTATGCTCCGTGTTCCCCTTCCGCTGGAACGCAGGCTGAATATGTATCTTTTTAATATGCTCATCTAAAATCATTTTAGCGGCTCTTGCGCTACGAGGAAGCAGCAGCAAATCTAGGCTTTGAGGGAAACCCCCTCCCCCCCAAAAAACACAACAACACAAGCAGTAACGCTACACCAGTACGAATTATCCTGCTGCTCCCGCTAATTTGTGTAAAGGCTATCAATTTATTCAGCAGCTGAGCTTGAGGGCACAGTTGCTTCTACCTCTTTGGCTACCGCGTTGTGGATGTGCTGTTATCGTTCCTGCGTTGCAGCTAATATTGTTACTCGTGCTTGCGTCTGGGACATGTGGCCTGTATGTTGAATGCTTCTCCTTTTGACCGGAGACCTCAACCTTTTCCAGCTGTGGGCACCTTTTGCCACAGGGTGGTGGAAAAAACCCCGGAAATCGCACCTGTGAGAGGAGGAGCCAACCACAAAATGTCTAGGAGCGAGGTTATGCGTAAGGCAGATGTTCTGTTTAACACAACTCCTTTTAAAATGTTTCCTTGCATGCACGCTGCGTATCAGAAGCCCCGCTGGGCAAAAACCCCACCTACTTTTCTTGTGCATGCCAGGAAAGGTGTCAGTGAGCACTGCGGTGCTCTTTGGCACAGTGTTGGGGATCCCCGCTTTCAATTGCGGTGTTACGAATTTCTGCGTGTCGCTTTAAGCCTGCATTTTCTAGCCTATTATGTAGAGTATGAAATGCCTCAAATGGATAAATACTAAGAACTGCTTCCAAAGACCGTTGTGTGAAGCCCCCTCCTCCAACAACCTCTCGGTGTGCTTCCAGCTCCTTCGAATGCTTTTTTTTTTTGCCCGGGGAAGGGGAGAGTAGGTGAATTGAAGGACAAACCTGTAGCCAACTTTGCGTGAGTAATGCAGGCAGTTCTCCTTGACATGGGTTTGGAAGTAGGCTGACCGACAAATGGCGCCACACTCCGGGCAGCAGTAAGGAGATTTGTGAGCGTGGATTCTTTGATGAGCCCCATAACTGCACTTGTTGGGCAACAGCATCAGGCACACTTGACAGGTCTATGGGGAAGGAAAGGGAGAGGCTGCGGTTAGCAGTTTTGCCTTGTAAGGGGACTTCTGTAAGAACATAAGAGAAGCCATGTTGGATCAGGCCAGTGGCCCATCCAGTCCAACACTCTTTGTCACAGAAGAACATAAGAGAAGCCATGTTGGATCAGGCCAGTGGCCCATCCAGTCCAACACTCTTTGTCACAGAAGAACATAAGAGAAGCCATGTTGGATCAGGCCAGTGGCCCATCCAGTCCAACACACTTTGTCACAGAAGAACATAAGAGAAGCCATGTTGGAGCAGGCCAATGGCCCATCCAGTCCAATACTCTGTGTCACAGAAGAACATAAGAGAAGCCATGTTGGATCAGGCCAATGGCCCATCCAGTCCAACACTCTTTGTCACAGAAGAACATAAGAGAAGCCATGTTGGATCAGGCCAGTGGCCCATCCAGTCCAACACTCTTTGTCACAGAAGAACATAAGAGAAGCCATGTTGGATCAAGCCAGTGGCCCATCCAGTCCAACACTCTTTGTCACAGAAGAACATAAGAGAAGCCATGTTGGATCAGGCCAGTGGCCCATCCAGTCCAACACTCTTTGTCACAGAAGAACGTAAGAGAAGCCATGTTGGATCAAGCCAGTGGCCCATCCAGTCCAACACTCTTTGTCACAGAAGAACATAAGAGAAGCCAGGTTGGATCAGGCCAGTGGCCCATCCAGTCCAACACTCTTTGTCACAGAAGAACATAAGAGAAGCCATGTTGGATCAGGCCAGTGGCCCATCCAGTCCAACACTCTGTGTCACACAGTGGCCACAAAACCCCAGGAGCCATCAGGAGGTCCATCAGTAGGACCAGGACCTCCTGATGGCACCTGGGATTTATTTTGCCGCTGTGTACATACACTGTACATACAATGTGTACATTCTTCCCACCTGAAGAAGAACCCCCACCCCCTTAGCTATTCATAAACTCCAGCTTTTCAGTACTTTCTGCTAGAGTTAAACCCTCCTGTATCCCTTCCCCTCCCCACTGCTCCCTCTCCAATATCTCTCCTTCAGCAGAGGCTGAACCCTGACAAATGTAAAGCGTTACAAATCCAGGCTCTCCATTCCCAAGAGCCTATCCCAGCCATCCCTGCAGTGGCTAGAAAATGCTGTCCAGTCGCAGGGCTTCCAAAGCAAGAGACATTCACAGGTGGTTTACTGTTGTTGGCCTCTGCATCTCCAAAAAAGGGTCCAGGCAAATAAGAACATAAGAGAAGCCATGTTGGATCAGGCCAACGGCCCATCAAGTCCAACACTCTGTGTCACACAGTGGCAAAAATTTTTATATACACACATACACTGTGGCTAAATAGGTGTGAAAACCCTCAGCTGGAGACCCTGGAGAGCCGCTGCCAGTCTCAGTAGACAATACTGACTCTGATGGACCAAGAGTCTGATTCATATGGACATATGAAGCTGCCTTCTACTGAATCAGACCCTTGGTCCATCAGAGTCAGTATTGTCTACTCAGACTGGCAGCGGCTCTCCAGGGTCTCCAGCTGAAGTTTTTCACACCTACTTGCCTGGACCCTTTTTTAGTTGGAGATGCTGGGGATTGAACCTGGGACCTTCTGCTTCCCAAGCAGATGCTCTACCACTGAGCCACCATCCCTCCCCTATAAGGCATTATAGGGGATTCAGTATAAGGCAGCTTCATATGTCCATTACAAAGCTGGTATTCCCTGCTGGTCTCCCATCCAAGTACTGACTAGGGCCAACCCTGCTTCACTTCCGAGATCTGAGCAGATCGGGCTGTCCTGGACCATCCGGGTCAGGGCACACTGCAGCAGCAGGGTGCAATAAACCTGGCATCCTCGATGTACAAAAGGAGTTATCGTAACTAGAGTTACCTTATTTTAGATGGAGAGATGGTGGCTCAGTGGTAGAGCATCTGCTTGGTAAGCAGAAGGTCCCAGGTTCAATCCCCGGCATCTCCAACTAAAAAGGGTCCAGGCAAGTAGGTGTGAAAAACCTCCGCTTGAGACCCTGGAGACGCTGGAGACCTCTGCTTGAGACGCTGCCAGTCTGAGTAGACAATACTGACTCTGATGGACCGAGGGTCTGATTCAGTAGAAGGCAGCTTCATATGTTCAACTATGCACAAATAAGCCACCCGCAGAGGTCCCCCAGGGCTAAAAATGAAGCCCGTCATCTCTGCAAGGTCAAAAATGGAGGCTTCCTGAGCCAAGTCTCCCAAGTCCTAGGAAGCCCTAGGAGCGACTCCACCTGAAGCTGTAAAAGCGGCACAGGAATCTCTAATTCAGGAGGCCACAGGGAGGCAAAGAACGATGGCCGTGTGCTGCCGGGGCCAGCGGGAAGAGAAAGCGGGGCAGCTGTTTGTGAGGCCAGCGCTCTGGACAAAGGGTTATTAAAGAAGAGAGTGGAGGACTGGCCGTCTAAATGCCACAAGACAAATTCCGAACTGCATTCTCTGGCCACGGTTAACTCTCACTGGGCTTCAGCCTCCAGGGTAGTTGTCTGGCCTGTTCTATGGTGGGGCAAGCAGAATGAAAACGGCAATCTACCAGTGAAGCATTCTGCAGTGTACAAACAGATGCGGGTGCCTGGAATTTGGGCAGGGACTGCTGGGGGTGGCTTGTCATGTTCTGTGCTGCAGAGGTTTAAAACATTTCAGTGGCCCATGGGGGTTGTATTTATTTTTTTAAAAAAAATCTAAGATATAACTGAGGTCAACCCACCAAGGTTCCACTGGACACCTTTACACACCTCTGCCCTATCCTAGCCTCATAGATATGCGTCTTTCTGAATTCCGTCTCATCACATCATTACTAATTCTCCTGTGTATTCACTCATCCACATGTATTAATTAAGTTAAATATATTTACGTACATGTTGTGGTGGAAAGCGCCATCCAGTCACAGCGGACCCGTGGCAATCCCATAGGGTTTCCCAGGCAAGAGATGTTCAGAGGTGGTCTGCCCTTTCCTGCCTCCACATCATGCCCCCGGTTTTCCTTGGAGGCCTCCCATCCAAATACTAGCCAGGACCGACCCTGATTATCTCCAGAAATCTGATGAGATTGGGCTAGCCTGAGTTACCTAGGTAAGGCTTTTAGATATATCCATCTATCTGCCATCTTACATATATCTAGGGGTGGAATTCTAGCAGGAGATCCTTTGCATATGAGGTCACATAGCACTGATGTAGCCAATCCTCCAAGAGCTTACAAGGCTCTTTTTTTTGTGAGCTCTTGGAGGAGTGGCTTCATCAGGGGTGTGTGGCCTAATATGCAAAGGAGCTCCTGCGAGAATTCCACCCCTGATTGGCTACATCAGGGGTGGCTCTCCAGATGTTTTTTGCCTACAACTCCCATCAGTCAGAGCCATTGGCCATGCTGGCTGGGGCTGATGGGAGCTGTAGGCAAAAAAACACCTGGAGGGCTACCGTTGACCAACCCTGGGCTACATCATAAGAACATAAGAGAAGCCATGTTGGATCAGGCCAATGGCCCATCCAGTCCACCACTCTGTGTCACACGGTGGCCAAAAAACCCCAAGTGCCATCAAGAGGTCCACCAGTGGAGCCAGGACACTAAAAGCCCTCCCACTGTGCCCCCCAAGCACCCAGAATACAGAGCATCACTGCCCCAGAGAGAGAGTTCCAATGATAAGCTGTGGCTAATAGCCACTGATGGACCTCTGCTCCATATGCTTATCCAATCCCCTCTTGAAGCTGGCTATGCTTGTAGCTGCCACCACCTGCTGTGGCAGTGAATTCCACGTGTTAATCACCCTTTGGGTGAAGAAGTACTTCCTTTTATCTGTTCTAACCCGACTGCTCAGCAATTTCATGGAGTACTCACGAGTAGGGATGTGCAAAAAAAAAAAAATTGGTTTTACACGGATTCGGAAGTATACGGGGGGGGGGGGAAATTCGGAATCCCCGTATACTCCTGAATACCGCATTTGGAATAGCTGCATATACGGTAGATGCGCGGCTATTACCGAATATATGGCCCTATTATACCCTATGGGCCATTGAAATCAATGGCAAATAGGGTATATTTGAAGCCGCATAGAGGGGAGGGGGTTTGAGGGAGAGCCCCCAAATTTGCAGGGGACCTGCAGGGGACTCTCCCCTCCAACCCCCCCAAAGTCCCAAAAAGATTGGGCCAGGGGATCCCATTCCAGGAACACCCAAAGAGGGTGCCCCTATTCCATCATTATACCCTATGGGCCATTGAAATCAATGGCAACATAGGGCATAATTAGAGGCTACTGGGGGGCAGGGGGGTTGAGGGAGAGCCCCCAAATTTTCAGGGGACCTGCAGGGGACTCTCCCCTCCAACCCTCCCAAGTCCCAAAAAGATTGGGCCAGGGGGTCCCTGTCTTTGGGCTCCCCAAAAGGCCCATTGCCAACAATGATGGGGAAAGCCCAATTAGCCACTTCCTCATTGTAATTGTCGTGGGAAAAGTGGCTCTGGGGAGCAGGGGGTTTTGAGGAGAGCCCCCCAAACTGCTGTGCAGCTTCAGGGCACTGTCCCACACAAAACCCACAAGACCAAAAAAAAATTGGACCAGGGGGTCCAATTCCTGGGGCACCCAAAGCCAAACCTAACCACATCAGAGAATCTCTATAGGACCCAAATGCACTACATCCCTCTATCTACTCTATGAACCCTGCAGGCCTGGAAGCAGTATAAACCCAGTTGCCAACGTCACTGCCACACAAAACACAATCTGCTCAAGGTCTGCTCTGCAGACCTGGCTGCAGCAAACCCAGATGCCAGCTCTCCAGCCCTGCCCCAAACAACACGGGGAGAGCTGGCCAACCACAACAAGCCTGCTGGTTCTGGGTCTCTCACCCAGGTGCCAGCTTCCCTGCCACAGAACACACAACATACAGATGCCAGCTCTCCAGCCCTGCCCCAAACAACATGGAGAGAGCTGGCCAACCACAACAAGCCTGCTGGTTCTGGGTCTCTCACCCAGGTGCCAGCTTCCCTGCCACAGAACACACAATCTACTCTATAAAAACAAGAAAGTGACCCAGCCCACACACACCCTCGCCAACCCCCACACCAACCAGAGGTAATTTAAAAAAACCAAAACAAAACCAGCAGAATCACAAAAGGCCAAGTGTTAAAAAAGTGGCCTTTTCACCAACAAGAAAGCTCAGGCCAAATCAGTCAACAACCCCCCCCCTAAAACCAGAACCAGGAAAAGGGGGACAAAAGTGGCCTTTTAAACAATGGAAATTAGGCCAAACAGCACCCCCCCCCCCAAGAACCCGAAGAGAAGAGTAACAGGAGCAGCACAACACAGCAGCAACAAATCAAACACTGAATACTTTTAAAACAGTAAAAAAATTAACTTTTAACAATACAGGAACTTTGCCAACCCCTCCCCCCCAAAAAGCCCCTTCACCCTAACCCCAAGAAATCCAAGCCACCCAAATCAGGAGAAGTAAAAGGACACTGCACTTTTAAAAGTCCTCTCACTAAATTAAGATATGGGCAAATTGGCAAACCCCCCACCCCAGGCCCCCTCCCCAAGCAGAAACCCCAAACCCCAAATAAGCTACCCCACCACCACCACCACCCAAATCTGGATAAGTAAAGGGACTCTAAGTCTTAAAAAGTCCTTTTACCAACAATAAATAAAAACAAGAACCCCAAGACTGTCTTACCTTGTCTTCTCTAGTCCAGGCAGTCTGGTAAGGCTGAGTGAGAGAGCAGCAGGCAGCAGCTGAAGCCAAGGGCCAGCCAGCAGCACAATCTCTCACACACAGCAGCAATGGAGGAGTCCAGCCAGGAAGGAAGACTCCTTAAAAAGCCCTGCAAAGCATGCATTTGCAATGCATTTTGCAAATGCATGCTTTGGATTGGCTGCTGGGGCTCCTCTTCCCCCTCCCCCCCCCTCCCTGATGACAGGGAGGCTATGGGAGAGGCGGGAAAAAGCAACTAAAGGCGGGAAAGTAGGCAAGCAGCTCCTTTGAGGCTGCAGAAGCTACTTTCCCGCCTTTTGAATTGACAGCCGTATACCTCCGAATAGCCATTCGTAAGTATACGGCGAGCCGTATTCGGCTGCTGTATAATGGGCGCCTATGGGGATCGGCTGCAGCCTATTCCGTATACAGCCGAATCAGTGGTGATTTGGCTGTAAATACGGTTTGGCCGAACCAAATGCACATCCTTACTCACGAGTTCTCATATTGTGAGGAAAGTACTCTACCTTCATCCCATGCATAATCTTGTAAACCTCTATCATGTCACCCCTTAGTTGACGTTTCTCCAAGCTAAGGAGGGGGGGGGGGTCTAACATGCAAAGGAGCTCCTGCTAGAATTCCACCCCTGATACATCCATCCATCCATCCATATAAATTTCACACTATAAAATGGCAAATTTCAGAGGGCAGCTGTGTCGGTCTGCAGTAGAAGAGCAAGATTTCAGTCCTGTAGCACCTTCCAGATCAACAAGATTTTCAGGGTATGAGCTTCAAGTGTTAATGCTCCCTTCATCAGATGCAAGTAGGAATTAAGATCCTCGAATCCTTATATCCCACACTAATCACGTTGATTCCATTTTGCACCGCACCTCTGCATCGCGACTCCCTTCTTTGCAACAGCCCTCCTCCTGTCTTCTGATTGGGATAGAAGGACTCCGTTCCTACTTGTATTCTTTGACTCTCAAAAACTTAGACCCCAAATGCTTACAATCGCCTTCCCTTTCCTCTCCGCACAACAGGCACCTTGTGAGGCAGGTGGGGCTGAGAAAGTTCAGAAAGAACTGTGGCTGGCCCAAGGTCCACCAGCAGGCTTCACATGGAGGAGCAGGGAATCAAACCCCGTTCTCTGGATTAGAGTCCACCACTCCTCTTAACCACCACACCATGCTGGAAGAACCACGAAGACGTGCACGAACGTCTCAGCTTAATCTGTGTACAAATCGAGGGATTCAGCCTTCTGGGGCCCCTAGCGGCAGCCAAACAAACCCCCTCTCCTAACAAGCCATGCGCTGCCACAGAGGACTCTCGGCCAGGACATCGGGGCCCATCTTTATTTTTTCTTTTGCTCAAAAGGGTAATATCTTTTCCATTCCTATATGAAAGGTGCTGGGTTTCCATCAAGCACGTGGAAACAGAAATGCCACCTCCTGACAAGAGTTCCCTCTGAGACGAGTTAGTGTGAGCTGGCTCAGTTTTTTTTTAGCCTCTGTATCCTTTCTAAAGTTTATATCTCCACTATCTGGTGTTACATTTTATGACGCACATGTCAGATCCGGCCCTCATAGCAAAGGAGTCTGACACCCCTGCCTGAGCATCTGAACTGAATCCTCCAAGTCATCGCGAGCTGCATTGCTGAGGCTGCGCTTATATGAACCTGACGTGACTAAAACTGTTCTTGAAACTGAAAATATCCGTGCCTTCAAGATCTGATGCAGGAAAAGTGCTATGGCTGGAAAGATTTGGTGTTGTTAGCCCTGTCTGCAGAAAAGGGCATGAAATGCTCATGGCCCAGACTCCCCATGGCCCCTGTTTTTTGTTCCAGAAATTTTTTCAGCATTAGCTTAAAGAACCACCCCCCAATAAAAACTGACTGTTTCTGCAAAACCTCTCAATTCCTGGCAACTTTTGCTCACTGATGGTATTACTAACGCCCCACGCTGCAGGAATCTGCAGATCTGCATTAGGCAGTAATTTAAGAGAGATTAGCTCAGTGTCTGTGTTAACGCCTTTGGCAAGACTGAAAGTGAAACCGGGAAGAGCCGCCAAACACAACAGCTCCGTAAGGGCTATCGGAGCAGAGCAGAAAGCTTCAAAATGGGATAGGAGTCTCTTCTGGGGCTCAAGCCACCTTCCCCCCACAAAAAATTTTTTTGCCAATGGAAAAATCATTGATATACTCCTTCCTCGATCAGAAAGAATACAGACTGAAAATGCAAAACTCAGATAAACTTAACACCGCCTACTGGAACATCACGCTTTCCCCACCTACGCCAGGTAACAGCTGGTTTTATTGCACGCTGTGAGTCACCCAAACAAGGGCTCGCCTCCTGCAGGCAGGATAACTTCTGTAGCTGACTAAAAACCCCGTCACTGCAAGAATGGCATTTTTCGGCACTCGAGAGAGATTGCGGGGTGTGTGAATAAGTCGCTACCGACTCTTTTATGGAATTATGTAAATAAATTATATGATGGCCCTGGCATATCCTGGAATTCCCCTTAGCCCCAGTTAACCCTAGAAACATCTTTAAAAGCCAACAAATAGGGAAGGAAAAGAAAAGGAGGAGGGGGAGGAGGAGGAATTGGTTTTATACCCTGCCCTTCACTACCCAAAAGAATCCTGGAGCAGTTTACGATAACCTTTTCGACTGTGGCTCCAACTCAGTGGAACGGCCTCTCTGTTTGGCAGGGCTTTGGAGGGGGTCTGAATAGCAGGCAACTGGCTCTTGTCTGCTTCCTTCTCCCTCTCTTGCTTCCTTTTGCATTTCAACTTACTTTGCAAGGCTTGCTCAATCGCACAGCAGAGCTACAGAGCCAAACCTGAATTTTCTCCATTGGTTGAGTCTCCTCCACTTCCTGGTCCACTGGGAACAGAGGAAAAGAGCCAGAGCTTCCTTGGCCCAGTTCCCTGGATCCCATGGGAGAAATACAAAGAAAGCGCTTTTAAGACGAAGAAGTGCTAATGTTTTAAGCATGTCTTAAGTTTTTTTTAAAAAAAACTTTACTTGTGTTTGTCTGTGTCTTTTAAAAAGTTTATATCTCTGCTACCTAATCTTAAATAGGTACACCCATCGCCCCGCCAGGTCTCATTTAGGTCAGATCCGGCCCTCATAACAAATGAGCTCAACACCCCTGCTTTAGAGTAAGGAGCCTTCAGTTCAGCTTAAGCGGCTCTAGACTGGAGGAAAGGTTCAAACTGGAGTTAAAAGGAAAAGTGCTGCAAGAATATTTTAATAAATAAACTTTGTCTGCTGAAGCAGCAATTTGTCCCCCCCCCCCCATAGAACTAGTCATACCATGAGATTGTACAATGCAATCATGTAGTGCACTGGTTAAGGGAGCGTCGGATAAGTATTGGGGAGACCCAGGTTCAAATCCCCACGTGTGTCATAGAAAACTGCTGGGTGATCTCGGACCAGTCACACATTGCCAGCCTAGCCTATCTCATAGGGATGTTGTAAGGACAAAATGAAGGAGAGGAAAACAATGTAAGCTACTTTGGGCCTCCATTGTATAGAAAAATGGAGTACAAATAAATAAAAATTTAAAAACCCACCACGGCTCTTTCCCTCCCCTATGCAGATCTCCCAGGCTTCTCAGCACACTTGCACTGGCCCCAATTTCCACCATGGCAAATGCTAACTACACCTTTTCTCAACTGGGAAAACAACTGGGAACCAATTCCCTCTCAGTAAGCTTTCCACACAAGCGGTCAAGAAACGCTTGTTCCCAAGAAACGGCTCAAAGCCTTCTTCGCCTGACCTGCACCAGCTGGGCGAAAGCTACTGCTGTAAATATATAATTTTGGCTGTGCCCTTAACTGCAGCTGGAAGATGGCATTTGCACTGTGGAATCAAAGGTCTCCCTGTGGCCCTGAAGCAGCCAGCAGTCAGAACCAAGATTTCCTGGCCCCTCCACGGCTCATGAATTGTGCAGTGAAGGCAGTGGCAGCCGAAAGCCACAATTCACAAGAACATAAGAGAAGCCATATTGGATCAGGCCAATGGCCCATCCAGTCCAACACTCTGTGTCATACAGTGGCCAAAAAAACCCAGGTGCCATCAGGAGGTCCACCAGTGGAGCCAGGACACCAGAAGTCCTTCCACTGTGCCCCCCTCCCCAAGCACCAAGAATACACAGCATCACTGACTCATTTGCAAGAGTAAGAAACAGCTTATGTGCTATCCGATGCCCTCGTTCCCCTTCACCTTGCTTGATGAGATTTTGCCAGTTTTACAGGGCCACCCTGAACAGACTTACACTCTTAGGAAAGGTCCCCTGTGCAAGCACCAGTCGTTTCCGACTCTGGGGTGACGTTGCTTTCACAATGTTTTCACGGCAGACTTTTTATGGGGTGGTTTGCCATTGCCTTCCCCGGTCATCTACGCTTTCCCCCCAGCAAGCTGGGTACTCATTTTACTGACCTCGGAAGGGTGGAAGGCTGAGTCAACCTCGAGTTGGCTACCTGAAAATCCAGCTTCTGCCGGGGATTGAACTCAGGTCGTGAGCAGAGCTTAGGACTGCAGCACTGCGGCTTTAACACTCTGCACCACGGGGCTCTTCGAGACCAACAAAATTTCAGGTTACACGCTGTTGAGATTCAAAGCTCCCTCTGACTCTTTCAAAACCTCGTATACTGAATATCTTGTTGGTTTCTAAAGTCTTGATTCTGGATTCGAATCAAGCTCTTCAACTACAGACCAACACGGCTGCCCTCTGAAACTGTCTGTTTAGGAGGACGCTGCGATTCATCTGTTTTGTTTTATTCCGAAAACCTCTGTCCTGCCTAATATGCCACGACTCTAACAGCCAGAAAATAAAACAGGCAAGAACTTCAGCCTAGAGCATCCTGTGTGAACTTCCCAGGCTGTGGCTTTTTAGCTAGATTACCAAACCAAATTGCCATAGAAGAAACGCAGCAAGTTGGCAGAAAGATCGCTGCTGAGAAAGTTCTGTGCCAGCAGCCAATCAGAAACGAGGGCTGTGAATGATCCCTTTGTTAAGATAAAGGTTCCTTTGTGGGTTTTCAACACAACTACAAGATCAACTGAAGACAGCCAAGGCAAGCAAAAACAAAACAGGACAGGACGGGAGGAAAGCCAGAAAAGAGACTCAAGATCAGCCCCACTGCTGCGGCGGAGTTGTGGAGAGTTTAAATGCACGCTTGCAAAAGGCTGCATGAAGTTAACACATGACCTCCGCCCTGACCACTTTTACTGGGAGGCGAGTCATTCAGATCTCAGCAGAACTCATTTCCAAGGAAGCGTATGGAGGAGTGGAAGTTTAACTTAGCGGTAAAGATAAAGGTAAAAGTAGTCCCCTGTGCAAGCACCAGTCATTTCCGACTCTGGGGTGACGTTGCTTTCACAACGTTTTCACGGCAGACTTTTTACGGGGTGGTTTGCTATTGCCTTCTCCAGTCATCTGCACTTCCCCCCCAGCAAGCTGGGTACTCATTTTACTGACCTCGGAAGGATGGAAGGCTGTGTCAACCTGGAGTCGGCTACCTGAACCAGCTTCCGCTGGGATCGAACTCAGGTTGTGAGCAGAGGGCTCCAACTGCAGTACTGCAGCTTTACCACTCTGCGCCACGGAGCTCTTTTTAACTTAACGTTAGGGCTTTTAAGAAACTGCGTTGTCTGAACAGTAGCATTTTGTTAACTCATTTTGTTGGGACTTCAATTTTTAGTGGAATAATCAAGTTAGATCGACCAAAAGCATCTCAACTGACTGAAGGTTGTTGCTGATTAATCAAGCAGGAGAATACAGTCAATCATCATTTTAAATAAAAGCCTTCACACACCAAAAAAGTAGGTGATTGATATTCTCTTAGAAGAGGCATAAGGAAGCCATATTGGGCCAAGCCAACGGCCCATCCAGTCTAACACTCTGGGTCACACAGAGGTCAAAACCCAGGTGCCATCAGAAGGTCCATCAGTGGGGCTAGAACTCCAGAAGTCCTCCCACTGTTGCCCCGAGTACCAAGAACACAGAGCATCACTGCCCCAGACAGTGCTCCATCTATACTTTGTGGTTCATAGGCACTGATGGACCTCTGCTCCATATGTTTATCCAATCCCCTGTTGAAGGTGTCTGAGCTGGTAGTCGCCACCATCTCCTGAGCAGGTGAATCCCCCCTTCTGAGTGTCCCTGCTATGACGCAGTCATGCATCATCTCCTGTGGAGAGCCAGTTTGGTGTGGTGGTTAAGTGTGCAGACTCTTATCTGGGAGAACCGGGTTTGATTCCCCCCTCCTCCACTTGCACCTGCTGGAATGGCCTTGGGTCAGCCATAGCTCTGGCAGAGGTTGTCCTTGAAAGGGCAGCTGCTGGGAGAGCCCTCTCCAGCCCCACCCACCTCACAGGGTGTCTGTTGTGGGGGAGGAAGGTAAAGAAGATTGTGAGCCGCTCTGAGACTCTTCGGAGTGGAGGGCGGGATATAAATCCAATATCTTCATCTACCTCACAGGGTGTCTGTTGTGGGGGAGGAAGGTAAAGGAGATTGTGAGCTGCTCTGAGACTCTTTGGAGTGGAGGGCAGGATATAAATCCAATATCTTCATCTACCACACAGGCTAACTGTTGTGGGGGAGGAAGGTAAAGGAGATTGTGAGCCGCTCTGAGACTCTTCGGAATGGAGGGGGGATATAAATCCAATATCTTCATCTACCTCACAGGGTGTCTGTTATGGGGGAGGAAGGTAAAGGAGATTGTGAGCCGCTCTGAGACTCTTTGGAGTGGAGGGCGGGATATAAATCCAATATCTTCATCTACCTCACAGGGTGTCTGTTGTGGGGGAGGAAGGTAAAGGAGATTGTGAGCCGCTCTGAGACTCTTTGGAGTGGAAGGCAGGATATAAATCCAATATCTTCATCTACCTCGCAGGGTGTCTGTTGTGGGGGAGGAAGGTAAAGGAGATTGTGAGCCGCTCTGAGACTCTTTGGAGTGGAGGGCGGGATATAAATCCAATATCATCATCATCATCATCATCTTCATCTTCTTCTTCCAAACTATGTCTTCTTCAGGTTTTATTTTGATAAAAACCCGCCTAGACTTTACTTCACTAACCTATTAAACCTCGTAAGATTTAAGATTTCTTTGCTCCAGTGACAGCGTTAATGCTTTACGGGGAGGAAGCAGTATTTTCTTTTTGTCACGTTACGAAAAGACGGAAGTTGCTGGAAAAGACAGCGACGTTAGGAAAAGTGGAAGGCAGCAGGAAAAGAGGAAGACCCAGCATGAGATGGATCGGCTCAGTCAAGGAAGCCACGGAAGAAGACTGCAGATTTATACCCCACTCTCCTCTCTAAATCAGCGACTCAGAGCAGCTTACAATCTCCAATATCTTCTCCCCCCACAACAGACACCCTGTGAGGTGGGTGGGGCCGAGACGGCTCTCCCAGCAGCTGCCCTTTCGAGGACAACTCCTGTGAGAGCTATGGCTGACTCAAGGCCGTTCCAGCAGGTGCAAGTGGAGGAGTGGGGAATCAAACCCGGTTCTCCCAGATTAGAGTCCGCACACTTAACCACTACACCAAACTGGTTCTCGAGACTCAAGCAAGGCTGTTAACAACAGGACATTTTGGCGAACGTTCATTCACAGAGTCCCCATCGGTTGGACACGACCTGACGTCACTTCATACACACACACAAATAGCAAATGTTTTGAAGACCTTTTGTATGTCTTGGTTGCAGACATCCAAGAGGACAGCAGTTAAATAAAAATGCACTTGACCACAACTTGTACCCCTGACTCTTTCTCACACACAGAGTGATGACATGGAAGTTATCTCAGACTAACTCCAGTTACCTGCATCTGAAGAAGTGTGCCTGCACACGAAAGCTGACGCCCAGAATTAAACTTGTGGGTCTGAAAAGGTGTCCCTGGACTCAGACTTTGTTCTGCTGCTTCAAATTAGCATGGCCACCCACCTAAATCTATCGTTACCTGTGATGCATTAATACAGAGGCATGGATTAACTGAACCTAGTTTTCTTTCCACTAACTAGGACCCAAAGCCAAGATTAAATTCTACATAAACCATATCCAGGCACGCTTTTTATTTAATAGTGGCTAAACTGGATGTCTGGGTGCAGCCTTCATAAGTGAAGAAGAAGATATTGGATTTATATCCCGCCCTCCACTCTGAAGAGTCTCAGAGCGGCTCACAATCTCCTTTACCTTCCTCCACCTCACAGGGTGGGTGGGGCTGGAGAGGGCTCTCACAGCAGCTGCCCTTTCAAGGACAACCTCTGCCAGGGCTATGGCTGACCAAAGGCCATGCTAGCAGGTGCAAGTGGAGGAGTGGGGAATCAAACCCGGTTCTCCCAGATAAGAGTCCGCTCAACTAACCACTACACCAAACTGGCTCTCCAGTGACAGTGGAAATACCTCCAGGGAAGATACTGAGCTGGTGTATGGCTCTCAGCCACTCCCATGCGAACCCATTACTGTAGACTGAAGTCTTGCTTCCTATAACAAAAGCAGCGGTCTATACACAGGACAGAGCCAAGAAGCCCAAGATGGCTAGAAGAGGGAAAAGGTGCTAAGTGGGGGGGAAAAAAAAAAAAGCTTGAAGGCATGCAAACAGGCCTGCTATAAGAAACAATACCTTAATCACTCATCTTCTATCCCAGTGATTGGAACTACATCGCTTCAAGGTGTTGGTATTGACCTTTAAAGCCCTATATCAGGGGTGGCCAATGGTAGCTCTCCAGATGTTTTTTGCCTACAACTCCCATCAGCCCCAGCCATTGGCCATGCTGGCTGGGGCTGATTGGAGTTGTAGGTGAAAAACATCTGGAGAGTTACAGTTGGCCATCCCTGCCCTATATGGTCAGGGTCCTGCTTATCTACGGGACCGCCTTTCTCCGTATGTTCCTCAGAGAGCACTGCGTTCAGGGACACAAAATCTACTGTCCATCCCCAGACCAAGGGAGGCCAGACTGTGCTCTACACGAGTAAGGGCCTTCTCAGTGGCAGCACCAGAAATGTGGAATTCTCTCCCGGAGGCCATAAGGGTCCCGCGGGACCTTCCTCAGTTCTGCAGGGCCTGTAAAACCAAATTATTTCGACAGGACTTTAACACCTAATAAGGGAAGGACTGCCATCCTACACTGCTGAGGAACTACAATCACTATAGGATCACTGTCAGAGGAAAGTAAGATCCCGCCTACTTTTGAAGTAAACAGCACCACAAATCTTTTAAACTGTATTTTATTGTTTTAAACTTCAATTGTATTGTTTGAATTTGCTTGTTAGCCGCCCTGAGTCCGCCTGCGGAGAGGGCGGGATAAAAGTCGAAAATAATAAAATAAAATAAATAAATAAAGCACCAGTGCGGTTTGACCGTGTTTCAGGGCACCAAACAGCTCAGAACCACATTTATATTTCACATTAAACCCTCTCTGTGCTCTTTCCCAGAGGCTGTCTCAAATTTTACACAGCAGACAGATCAGGGGTCCCCAGTGTGGTACCCGGGGGTGCTTGCCAAGACCCTTTCTGCCCCGCCCCCCCGCCACCGAATGCATTTAGAAAGTGGGTGGGGCCAGGTGGTGCTTTCTCCGGCAAGTCTTTTGATTGGCCACTGATGATTTGATTGGCTGTGCAGTCTTTAAACATGTTGCTTCGGCGGCAGCTGCCATCACGGCACAAGGGCCTTCGCTGGGTGGCTGAAGATAGGACGGGGCAACCATCTTGTAGCTGGTTCCACCTCCTGTGGCAGCCAATTCAGAGTTACACCCACGACACTGGGTCAGAATTCCAAAGGCTCAAAAAAGTTTGGGACCCCTAGTATAGATTCTAAGACAGGGGCGTCAAACATGTGGCCTGGGGGTCAAATCAGGCCCCCAGAGGGCTCCTATCAGGCCCCTAAGCCACTGGCTGTCATCTGCTTCCTTCTCCCTCTCTTGCTTCCTTCTGCATAACAGCTTGCTTTGCCAGGCCCTCTCAATCGCATAACAGATCTACTGAGCCAAGTCCCTCTCACTTCTATTGGCTGAGGCTCCTCCCCCTCCTGGTCCCCTGGGGAAGGAAGGAAAGAGCCAGAGCTTCCTTTGCCCAGTTCCCTGGATCCCATGGGAGAAAGACAAAGAAAGCACCTTTAAGACTGTGTGTTAATGTTTTAAGTTTTTTTTTTTAAAAAAAAATCTTTGTGTTTGCCTGTGTCCTTTACAAAGTTTATATCATAAACAGGTATGCACATGGCCCGGCCGAACCCAACCCGACATGGCCCGGCCCGACAAGGTCTCATTTATGTCAGATTCGGCCCTCATAACAAATGAGTTCGACACCCCTGTCATCAAAGGCACGGACTGATTTGGCAATTCCCACCTTGTGCTCAGCTTATCACACGTCGGCGGTTCTTTGGCTTTAACACAAACTCAACAGAGGGCAACTCAGACCTTTAGAGAGCAACTTACCAGCCCCTCGCTGTCTTCCGAGGTCCTCTGATAATGCGCAGCGAGGGCGACGTAGTCCAGCGCCTGCTTATTACATTCAAAACACTTTAATCCGTGGCGAATCAGTCTCAAGGGGTCCGTGTACAGAGGCAGAGCTGGCGGGGGCTGAGGGTTCGAGGAACTTCCCGTCCCCGGGCTTCCCGAGGCGGAGCGGGACTTTTGCGAGAGGGAGGGCAGCCGCGAGGCCTGCGGCGTCGAAGACGTTGACGAGCTCGTCGGGGAAGGCGAAAACATTTGGTCTGCGGAAATGGGCTTCATGAAGAGCTGCGAGCACTGCATGATGAAGCCTTTGCTCTTGTGATCCCGGGCGTGCTTGAGCAAGCTGCACTTGTTGAAGAAGAGCAGCGTCGCCGAACACTGGGTGCAGAGGACTTCGATGTGGACGCTCCTCCGGCTGTAATGCTGCGTGAGGCTCTTCTCTAAGGCAAACGAGTCCCCGCACTCCAGGCAACAATACCCGGAGACGGGCAACTGAATACTGCTGTCCCGCGGAGGGCTGAGGTTGGGCGCGTAGATCGGCACGGGGTTGGCGCCGTGGAGCACTTTGTGGAACGCCTCGACGACCAGCGGGGCGGCTTTCTTCACCTGGTGCACGAGCGGCACCGTCATCTGCGTCAGCTGGGACGGGCCGCGCCGCTGCACGGAAGATTTTGCCGCCACGGACGCGGCCACGCTGTGGGGGACCAGGTTGAGGTTGGCGAGGTGCACGGCCTTGGGGAGGAGGCTGGCGGGGTTGCAGGGCTGCGCTGCCAGGCCCTGCGATGGCTTCTTGCTCGGCTGCTGGCCCACGAGGCCCGCTTTCACTGCACTGCAGTCAGCCAGCAGAGAGAAACTGGAGGCGCTGTTGACGGGAATGTCTGTGATGAGAGTGTCTAGCTGGGGGCTCGCTAGGGTCACTTCCTGAGGAGCCGCTTTCACGAAACCTTTGCACGGCTCCGTTTCCATGGACGCGCCAGCTTCTGGGGAAGGGAGAGACTTCACAAACTCCTCTGTCGCTGAGCTCTCTGGGGGCGATTCTAGAGGGAACTTGCCCAGTTCGTCCACCTCTGGCAAGATCCTTGTGACTGTCCGTTTAATTTCCCCCGAAGAGGTTTTAATCGTCTTGATCCTCACCTTGGGGATGGCGGGCGGAGAGCCGGTGGCCACGGAGGGAGACCCTTTGCTGCTGCTGTCGCTGCACACGCTCCGAGGGGACTCGGGCTGCTTGTTGGCCTTCCTCACCATCTCGAGGGGGCTTCTGGGACTCTTTGGTGACTTGGGCATTTTGGGGCTTCCTTTAACGCCGTCCTTAAAGGAGCCCGGGGGCTCTTTCGCCGGACTCGCCTGATCGTCTTTTGCGATGCCCGCCACCTTTTTGGCCTGGAGGGCAACGAGCGCGGCGACGCAAGAGGACAGTTTGGAATGAGCGGGCTTTATTCGCTGGCGAGGAGGGACCGCAGAAGAGAAGTTTATCTCCGGCGCAGGCCCTTTGCTCTCCACCAGGTTATTGCTGTGGAAGTTGCCAAGGGGCAACCCTTCACCGAGGAAGCTGTTTGTGTCTGCGGGGTCTTTGCCGGGCGCGTCGTGTTTCTCCGGGCTCTTGTCGCGTTCCCTCTGGCCGGCGTCCACCCTACATTCTTGCAGCCCCTGCATTTCTATCTTTGGATCTCTTTTACAGTATTGATCGAACATACTCAGTTCCGGTTCCGGCAACTTCTTACTAAGCAGATCTAGCAGTGAGGGCCCTGTTGAAATAAACCTACTAAGCTCTGGTTCTGGTAGGGTCCTACTAAGGAGATCTAACACGGACGACCCGGAAGGAATATACATTGGATGGGGTTGAAAGTAGGGAGTCTGGGAAAGTTTCGGTTTATCTACAATACTGTTCTCTTTGAGCGCATCTTCCGGCTCGGGGCTGGAGATGGGGCTGAACTGACTGAAGGTCGGCAGCGGCTCTGACTTGGCCGGCTCCAGCTTCTCGGGGTAGCTCCTCAAGCCGTCCCCGTTGATAAAAGCGGAATCAAACTTACTGTAGCTGTGAGTCTCCAGGGGCAGATCGGAGCCCCGGAATCCATTGTGTAGCAGGCCGGGTCCTAGGTGGTTGCCTTCCTTTTCCGCCTCGAAGGACTCCTGGCGGCACGTGTTCTTCACGATGACGCTCACCACTGGCACGTCAGAAGCTGGCGCCGCGTGAGACAGGGACGCGTTTTCGTCGATGCAGATTCCGGACTGCTTCAGATGGTTCTCATTCTCCTCGCCGGCCGTCTGGATCGCTTCCTTGGCGTCGAGGCTGGTTGGATCGGGAATGTCGAAAGCAGCCAGCAGGTCGTCGAAGTCTGGAGTTTTCATGTCCCCCATGATGAAAGCTGTAACGAAAGCAAAAATACGCTGTCAGGTGCTGTGCTGGTGGATGCCAATTTACCACCTTTCCCACTGTTTAGACAGCAGTGGATTCTATTAACTTGAGAGCCCAGGGAGGCAAATACACACTTGCCACTTTAATGGTTCCCACACTCTAGGACAGGGGTGGCCAAACTGCAGCTTGGGAACTACATGTGGTTCTTTCACATATATTGTGTGGCTCTCAAAGCCCCCACTGTCCTGCTGGTCACCTTGGAGAAGGCATTTCTCTCTCATTAAATCATTTCTCCAAGCCAAGCCATCCAGCGGCTTGGGAAACGCATTTAAAGCTGCTTTCTTTCCACCTCTCCCTCCCCCATCTATTTGCCTGCCTGCCTTCCTTCTTGCCTGCTCTCAGTTATCTGACATTCATGTCTTGTGGCTCTCAGACATCTGACATTTATTCTCTGTGGCTCTTATGTTAAGCAAGTTCGGCCACCCCTGTTCTAGGACTTCAATGGAGGGTTAAACACCCATGGCTGTTTAGCAGAACAAAAACTATTTTTTGCAACAGGGGTAATGGGCCATGATCAATCTTTCCAAAGGATTCTTTGGCCTTTTTTTTTTGCCTCTGTTAACAGAGGAGAAACTATCTGCCAAACTTCTGCTGAGGATTTTAGCTTTCTCTGAAGTTCGAAAATGAAGCCTCTGCCCTCCCCCCTGACCAGATTCTAAATGACGCAGCACAAGAGTGGAAAAACAAAGATGCAAGAAACATAAATATGTTTCTTATATTTTAATGGACTTTTGGTGGTGGGTTCCCCCTCCTTGAAGTCCTTACACCCTTTTGCCCTTTCTCTTGTGGCCACTGTGTGTATGCATGTTTTGCTCTGCTTCTTGCAACTGGGTGACCCAAGCCAAGGGAGAGAGGAGAGGCTGATGCAGGGAGCACGCTGTTTTTTCCCAGCTGAAATGGAGCCAGCCACTGGAGAACCACGGCCAAGATACACATTAAAGCAATCCCCAGCTGGCTGACAGAAAGGTGATGGTGCTTCTCTGCCTCACACTGTTCTGAGCTGCGTGAGGGAAGGAGTTCTCTTCGCTCTGAGTTGTGCAAGGAGCGCCCAGCCAGGCAGTCTTTGCTCCGTCCTCGATAGCACTGCCAAGCGTGAAAAGGCAGAAAAGGTGCGAGGGGCAGGGGGAGGGAATTCTTTAACTTTGCCTTCTACAACACAGAGAACAACCAGCGCTGTAGAACTAGCAACTGTTTTATTTACTTGGCTATAGGGTTACCAAGTCCAATTCAAGAAATATCTGGGGACTTCGGGGGTGGAGCCAGTAGCAAGGGTGTGACAAGCACGATTGAACAGGGAGTTCTGACCATCACACTTAAAGGGACCACACACCTTTTAAATGCCTTCCCCCCATTGGAAATAATGAAGGATAGGGGCACCTTCTTTTGGGGCTGATAGAATTGGACCAATCCTTTTGAAACTTGGAGAGTGTTTTGAAGAGAGGCACTGGATGCTATGCTGAAAATTTGGTGCCTCTACCTAAAAAAAACAGCCCTCCAGTGCCCCAGATACCCGCAGATCAATTCTCCATTATATCCTATGGGAATCGGTCTCCATAGGGAATAATGGAGTGACCAGCAGACATTTCCCTCCCCCCCGATGACCCTGAAGCGGGGGAAGAGCCTCCAAACCACCCAACTGGGGACTGGCAACTCTACTGGGTTGTCCTTGAAAGGGCAGCTGCTGTGAGAGCCCTCTCCAGCCCCACCCACCTCACAGGGTGTCTGTTGTGGGGGAAGAAGGTAAAGGAGATTGTGAGCCGCTGTGAGACTCTTTGGAGTGGAGGGCAGGATATAAATCCAATATCTTCTTCTTCTTCTACTTGGGTAATTTATAACCTGCTTCCTCTCTCCCCCCCACCCACCCCCCCCCGGTAGCAACTCAAAACAGCTTACAACACAGTTCTCCCCTCTTCGCAACAACCACTCTGCGAGGTAGGTTAGGCTGAGAGGGGTGACTGGCACAAGGTTGCCCAGCAAGCTTCCATGGCAGAGTTAGGATTCAAACCTGGGTCTTCCAGATCCTAATCCAGCATTCCAACTGCTTTATGTATTTATTAAGATTTGTATCCCGCCCTCCCCTTACGGGCTCAGGCTGGCTAAAAACATTTTAAAATCAACAATTCAGCTTAAAAGCAAGACAATATAATAAAACAACAATATACAGAATTACAGACCGACAGGCTAGTCATCCAAGATTCGTTTACCATCACTACTGTTGTTATACTGGCGCCCGCATGTTGCTGACGTTATTACTGCTATTGGCGCTCAGACGTCAGTATCATACTATGCTGTTTTCAAAATAATTCTGTCAACTTGTATCAGAAGGAGTTCTTGGACAGCATAGAATCACAGAGCTGGAAGAGGCCATAAAGGCCATCTAGTCCAACCCCCCCCCCCCATCCCATGCAGGATCAGCCTACAGCATCCCCCACAAATGTTTGTCCAGACGCTGCTTAAAGACTACCGGTGAAGGGAAGCTCACCACCTGCCTTGGTAGCTGATTCCGTTGTTGAACAACTCTTGTAATAAAGTTTTTCCTAATATCCAGCGGGTACCTTCCCACCCTTAATTCAAACCCATTATTGCAAGTCCTCTCCTTCACTGCCTACAGGAACCGCTCCCTGCCCTCCTCTTAGTGGAAAGTAAAGGAAAGGTCCCCTGTGCAAGCACCAGTCATTTCCGATTCTGGGGTGACATTGCTTTCACAACGTTTTCACGGCAGACTTTTTACGGGGTGGTTTGCCATTACCTTCCCCAGTCTTTTACACTTTCCTCCCCAGCAAGCTGGGGACTCATTTTACCAACCTAGGAAGGATGGAAGGCTGAGTCAACCTTGGGCCAACTACCTGAACCCAGCTTCCGCTGGGATCGAACTCAGGTCATGAGCAGAGAGTTCAGACCACAGTACTGCTGCTTTACCACTCTGCTCTAAGTGAGAGACCTTCAAATACTTCTAGAGAGCAATCCTCAACCTCCTCTTCTCCAGACTGAACATTCGCAAGTCCCTCAGCCTTTCCTCACAGGGCTTTGTCTCCAAGCTCCTGATTATCCCTTTTTTCCTCCCCCCTTGGCAGCACCACCAATTTAAATCTTTTACTGGGACATTTACCCACCCAACGGCAGATGTGTCATCTCTAAGCGGTCTTTGTTTTTAACAGAAAGACAAGTCCCCCTGGCAAGTGGCTAAGGAGTGTTGGGCTAGAGCTTGGGAGACAAGAGTTCAAACCCTGTTCAATCGTACAGCTGGCTGTATGACCCTAGCCCAGTCACTCTCTCAGCCAGGCCTACTCCATAAGCTGTTGTGTTCAAAACGGTGGAGGAAAGATTCACATAAGCCGCCCTCAGTTCCTTGTAAAGACTAGATATGTTTTTTAAAAGCAACTGATAAAAGATTTTTCCCCTTCCCTCAGTCCAAGGAGCTCAGAGCAGCAAGCACAGCGATTATATGATTTTAAAGTCAAAACAACCCTGTGAAGTAGGTTGCTTATATTCTGTTAAATTAAAAAAAATAATCCGACCTGTGGTCCAAGGAACTCAGTACACAATTCTCCCTTTCTCCATTTTAACCTAACAATCTACGCTTGGCTGAGAGAGAGTGTCTAAAAACCACAGCCGCCCAGAGAACATCCCGGTCAAGTCGGAATTTGAACCCAGATGCATGACACTGTCACTGGTTCTCATAGTTCGGCAACTGGCCCAAGAGCACACAATGGCTTTCAAGGCAGAGCAGTTTCAGTCCCAGGTCTCCCTGACACAGGCTGACCCATCTTGCCACAGATACTGCTCAACTGGCAAGAATAAACCTGGGATGACACTCGTTCAAGCAAAATCTTGTTATTTTCCAGACAAACACAGCGGTTGCTGCTTTTATGTGTGCGCATATATGCACGTTGAAGAGCCCCGTGGTGCAGAGTGGTAAGCTGCAGTATTGCAGTCCAAGCTTTGCTCCCGACCTGAGTTCAATCCCGGTGGAAGCTGGGTTCAGGTAGCCAGCTCAAGGTTGACTCAGCCTTCCATCCTTCTGAGGTCGGTAAAATGAGTACCCAGCTTGCTTGGGGGGTGGGGGGTAAAGCGTAAAGACTGGGGAAGGCAATGGCAAACTACCCCGTTAAAAAGTCTGCCATGAAGTGACATCACCCCAGAGTCAGAAACGACTGGTGCTTGCACAGGGGACTATCTTTACCTTTTTATATACACATGTGTACATATACTTTTTTTATCATCAACTCACAGCTGACTTGCAGTGACCCCATAGGGCTTTCAAGGCAAGAGCTGTTCAGAGGCGGTCTGGCATTGCCTGCCTCTGCAGAGCGACCCCTGACTTCCTTGGAGGTCTCCCATTCAAGGACTAAACAGGGCCAACCCTGCTTAGCTTCCGAGATCTGATGAGATCAGACTAGTCTGCACCATCCAGGTCTGGGCTATCTTGGTGGCAGAAAGTGCTGTTAAGTCCCAGCAGACTTACAGCAACTTGTGCAGAATTTTCAAGATGTTCAGAGATGGTTTGGCATTGCCAGCCTCTGAAATAACAACCCTCGACTTCCTCGGGGTCTCCCATCCAAGTACGAACCTAGACCGACCCTGCTTAGCTTGCGAGATTGGCCCAGCCTAAACCATCTAGGTCAGGGCACAATATATGTATGCTGGTATTATTATATTCTGCATGGCTTTATTCTTCATCTTATACTGGAGATGTTCTACTCAGGGCCTCAGAAAGAGAGCACAACTCGCGCCTTTTAAAAAAGCGGATAATCAAGTCTACCAACCCCCCCCCCCCAATCACCAAACATACTTGCTCTCCGACTCGCCTCAAAGATGCATGGCTACTAAATAATATACGCTGTCCCCCCACCCCGCCCCGCATTCTGTGTAGTTCACAAACTATTAACCAAGTACGTGTGAGTAGCATGCCACTTTGATAAGCTGGGTAAAGGGCAGTTTAGCCTGGAAGTTTCAGTTTTGTCATCCTTCATTGTATTAAGCACACCAGGAAACGCTGCCTATCAGAGACGACACACACACACGATTGTCAGTTTCTCCAGAAGATGGTGATAATTTCCAGTGACTGGGTGACTGGGTTGCCAGGTCACCCCCACGGTCACTAGCAGGCAGACAGGGTTGCCATCTCCGGGTTGGGAAATTTCTGGATATCTGGAAATAGAGCCCAGGGAGGATGGGGATCTCAGTGGGGTACAATGCTATGCAGTCTACCCTCCAAAGCATCCATTTGCTCCAGGGGAACTATGTTCCTGTGTGTTCCTGCTCAAAAAACCGCCCTGGTTGAGAGCCATCTCTCCTATTTTTAATATAGTTTAATATAGTTTTTATGTAATTGAGATCCTTACAAGAGACCTGTGTGTGTGTGTGTGCGTGTAAATTTTGTACTTCATATGCTCTCAGTATTTTATATTTCTGTAAATGGCTCAATGCTGCAATAAATCTTGACTAGTTGAGAGCCAGTGTGTTATGTGGCGGCGAGTGCTATCAAAGTCACCACACAAGGTTGTTGAGAGGAAGAATTTGAGAGGAAAAAGAGGAAAAGCAGAACAGTAAATGTTGCCCAGAGCTTGTTCAGTGAAGGGCTGGATAAATGCGCACAAACTGCCGACCAGGCTGAGACAAACTCAGCTTGACTGCTAATGCTATAAAAATGCACTCTAAACTAGATACCCCCCCCACACCGCCGGCAGTTCTTTTCACACTTGTCCTGACTTACAGTAACCCCTGGTGGGCATTCAAACCTGCCTCCACGGCACACCCCTAGTATTCCTTGGTGGTCTCCCATCCAAATACTAGCTAGGGTTGACCCTGCTTAGCTTCTGAGATCGGGCTACCCTGGCTATTCTGTTATAGAGAAAAATATAAGGGACAGATCTCTAACGTGACTGGATTTAGAACATCTGCTTCAGTGTGGTGTAGAGGCTACAGCAAGGGTGTCAAAAATGCGGCCCGGGGGCTGAATCAGGCCCCCAAAGGGCTCCTATAAGGTCCCCAACTAACTAGCTGTCATCTGCTTCCTTCTCCCTCTCTCTTGAGAGAGCCAGTTTGGTGTAGTGGTTAAGTGTCTGGACTCTGATCTGGGAGAACCGGGTTTGATTCCCTACTCCTCCACTTGCACCTGCTGGAATGGCCATGGGTCAGCCATAGCTCTCTCAGAGGTCGTCCTTGAAAGGGCACTGTTGTGAGAGCCCTCTCAGCCCCACCCACCTCAAAGGGTGTCTGTTGTGGGGGGAGAAGATGTAGGAGATTGTAAGTCGCTCTGAGTCTCTGATTCAGAGAGAAGGGCGGGGTATAAAGCTGCAATTCTTCTTCTTCTTGCTCCCTTCTGCATCACAGCTTGTTTTGCCAGGCTTGCTCAATCACACAGGAGCTACAGAGCAAAACCTCTATTTTCCCCATTGGCTGAGGAAGGGGGGGGGGGAGGCAGAGCTTGCTTTGCCAGGTTCTCTTAATCACACAGCAGAGCTATCGAGCCAAGTCTCCCTTTCTTCTATTGGCTAAGGCTCCTCCCTCTCCTGGTCCCCTGGGGAAGGAAGGAAACAGCCAGAGCTTCCTTTACCCAGTTCCCTAGATCCCATGGGAGAAATACAAAGAAAGCACCTTTAAAACAAATGAGTGCTAATGTTTTAAGCATGTTTTATTTTAAGGTGTTTTTTTTTAAAAAAAAACCTCTTTGTGTTTGTCTGTGTCCTTGGTAAAGTTTATATTTCTGCTACCTAATCTTAAATAGGAACACACACAGCCTGGCCCGACATGGCCTGGGCCCAACAAGATCGCATTTATGTCAGACCCGGCCCTCATAACAAATGAGTTTGACACCCCTGGGCTAGAGTGTCAAGCTATGACCAAGGAACAGCCAGGTTTAAATCCCCACTCTGTCACGGAAGTTCCCTTGGTGTTTTCTGGGCCAGTCACACTCACTCTCACCTACCTCACAGGGTTGTTGAGAGGATAAAATGGAGAAAGGAGAACCACAAATGTGGCCCAGAGCTTATTCGACAAAGGGCAGGATAAAAAGTCACTAGTTAAACTGATACTTTAGAAGAAGAATTTATACCCTGCCCTTCATTCTGAATCAGAGCGGCTTACAATCTCCTGTATCTTCTCCCCCCACAACAGACACCCTGTGAGGTGGATGGGGCTGAGAGAGCTCTCCCAGAAGCTGCCTTTCAAGGACAACCCCTACGAGAGCTATGGCTGACCCAAGGCCATTCCAGCAGCTGCAAGTGGAGGAGTGGGGAATCAAAGCTGGTTCTCACAGATAAAGGTCCACACACTTAACCACCACACCAAACTGGCTCTCACTACACCAAACTGGCATTTGGTTTAGTGAGAGCCAGCAGGTAAAGCTCCATACGGCTTCTGGTCTCTAAGAGAGGCCAAATACCTCCTGGAAGGTCACAAACAAGAGCAGGAAAAGACAGGGGGCACTTACTGTCCTTTGACCTTCACACCTGACTCCTAATA
Organism: Heteronotia binoei; assembly: GCF_032191835.1. Taxonomy (NCBI): domain Eukaryota; kingdom Metazoa; phylum Chordata; class Lepidosauria; order Squamata; family Gekkonidae; genus Heteronotia; species Heteronotia binoei. The sequence continues at coordinate 30,530,954 of NC_083241.1, forward strand.
CAGCAGTCACCATACCTTTAATTACTACTAACCACAGAAGCATCTACCCACTCCCATAGAATTCGTCTACTCTGGCTTACAAAGCTATGTGCGTGATTGTCACCTGTGACAATGAATTCCATACCGTCACAGCGAAGAAGTGTTTGTTTATTAACTGCAAAAAGAATACATCAAAGCAGCTTAGGCAAGGATCTCGTGCATTCTCGTGCCCGGCTGCTGACCACACCGAGACAAGCTCAGTTTCACCGCTAACACCATAAAAACGCACTCAAAACTAGACCCCTTCAGCATTTATTTCCACGCTGGCCCTGAACTTATTGCTGAGCGATTCTGTATTTCTCTAGCTGCCATTTTTCTATCCTGCTTTCTCCCACCCAAGGGAGGCAAACCGGTTCACGACAAATAAAAAAACCAGCAATGCACCCAGGAATGAACAAACAAACAAAAGAGGGACTTTTGCTTTTCATCACTCTCTCATGCCCTCCTGAACTACTCAGCTCTTACATGGCCTCTAGAAGGACGCTGGAGGTTGATGTCTTATATGCAAGACGTGTATGTGGGGGCGGGGGGGGGTGCCTGTAGTGAAGACCAATGACTGGGCAGTCGCAGTTCTGCAAGTGAGACTGGAGCGCATGGTAAACCAGAGAGGTCTTCATACCGGGAAGGCTGGAGCTGCCGCACAGCTTTATACCAGGAGAGGTCACCTCTTGACTGTGCGGCTTCCAGATCATGAGGGGCTTGAAAGGCAGAAACGCCGCCTCAAACTGAACCCAGCCACAAGCAGGGTGGTGGTGAAAAATTCTCAGAATGGCTAGGCTCTCCAACCAACAGTCAATCCGCTACAATCTGGGCAGCACCTTACGGAGTCTGTAGCAGTAATCCAGTCTGGAGGTTATTACGGCAGCTAGGTTGGATGTGTCTATGACAAGGAACTTTCCACACAAGACAAAGAGCTGGGAAGAACACAGCCATTGCATCTACCTTCCAGAAAAAGAACTCCATCAAACAGAACTCCTAGTTTTGGGATCAATTCTATCAGTCACTCCACAATTTACCCCTATGCTCTCTACCCATATAGTGTTCTTCCTCAACTACCTTTTTCATAAACTGAAAAGTCTTGACTTTTTTCTTTAGAGGTACTACTGTTGGCTTCATGGCCCTTTCCCATGTATTTTCATGCTCTGCATTGCTTTGGAGATTTAAATTTTGTTTACCTCCTCTATTCCCCACCTTTCCACCCAACAAGGCCCCAGAGCAACTTGCATCCTTCCCCTCGCCTCCATTTTGTCTTCACAACAACCCTGTGAGGAGGAGCAAGGTTGTGAAGATAAACGATCTTAATCTTGTCTTGCTTTATTTCAGAGGTACTGCACAGGTGAAGTTCAGACATTTCCTCAACTGTCTGCGATGGAGATCCTCAGCCTTGTGCACAGCATCAAAAACTCAGATCTTCCCCAAATATCCAAAGCCAAAGTCCCAGAAGTCTTGACAAAAATAATCTGCCATCACTGTCAATAATGGGTCATGGGGTGGTTCATTTCCCCCCGCCCCCCGCTGTGCGGCTCCTTTACCCATCTGGTAGCCTTCCCCTTTGGCTTGTGACCTTTGGAATCCCTCTGAAATCTAGCATAATTTCAGCAACTGCTTTACCCATTTTTGTGGGGTTGTTGTTTCTCACTGCAAGCCGCAACCTGCATGTATTGTGAAGGCCAAGTATCCTGAGACCTGTTTTTAAAAAAGAACACCTTGTGCATGTGGAATAAACCTTGCAAAGTAGATGCATTTTTGCATTTGTGTTCTCTATTGCTAGGAGAGCCCTGTGGTGCAGTGTTAAAGCTGCAGTACTGCAGTCCTAAGCTCTGCTCATGACCTGAGTTTGATCCCCGGCGGAAGCTGGGTTTTCAGGTAGCCGGCTCCAGGTTGACTCAGCCTTCCATCCTTCTGAGGTCGGTAAAATGAGTACACAACTTGCTGGGGGAAAAGTGTAGGTGACTGCAATGGCAAACTATCCCGTAAAAAGTCTGCCGTGAAAACGTTGTGAAAGCAACGTCACCCCAGAGTTGGAAATGACTGGTGCTTGCTTTCCTTTCCTTCTCCAGTGCTGGCACAGCTGTTAGTGGTCTGCCCACAAGACTGACACTGGAGCACAGGGGTACTGTGGCACCTACCAATACCTTTTCTGGAGCCCACCAAGTGTTAACATAAGAACATAACAGAAGCCATGTTGGATCAGGCCAATGGCCCATCCAGTCCAACACTGTGTCACACAGTGGCCAAAAAAATTACATATATACACACACACACATATATATACACACACTGTGGCTAATAGCCACTGATGGACCTCTGCTCCATATTTTTATCTAACCCCCTCTTGAAGCTGTCTATGCTTGTAGCTGCCACCACCTCCTGTGGCAGTGAATTCCACATGTTAATCACCCTTTGGGTGAAGAAGGACTTCCTTTTATCCATTCTAACCCGACTGCTCAGCAATTTCATTGAATGCCCATGAGTTCTTGTATTGTGAGAAAGGGAGAAAAGTACTTTTCTCTACTTTCTTCATCCCATGCATTATCTTGTAAACCTCTATCATGTCACCCCGCAGTCGATGTTTCTCCAAGCTAAAGACCCCCACGCGTTTCCCTTTCTTCATAGGGAAAGTGTTCCAACCCTTTAATCATTCTAGTTGCCCTTTTCTGGACTTTTTCCAATGCTATAATATCCTTTTTGAGGTGCGATGACCAGAATTGCACACAGTATTCCAAATGTTTTTAGTAATCAGGTAGGGCTTTCGCCTGGTAAGGCTTCTAATTGACTATTAGGGATCTGACTGGCTGTATAGATTTTTTTTTTTTAAATGTTGCTTTGGCAGCAGCTGCACGTCTGAAGTTCAGCTGTGGCAATCGTTTTGCGGCTGGTTAGGCAGCGACTGCGTGACTGGGCCAAAATCTCTTGGTGAGCCTTCCAGGGCAAACTGAGGAACTGAACCTGGATCTCCCCAGATTTTAATTTGACACTCTAACCACACTGCGCTGGGGCAAGCATTCTACACATACAGCCACAACGCAGATCTATCCCTTTACATTTTCCCCTGCCATTTCTACAAAGAGCTCCGGGCGGCGTGTCTAGTTTTACTTTCACAATCACCCTGAGCTAAGCCGAGAGAATGTGAATTTCCCCAAGGTCACCCAAAGAGCTTTATGGCTGAGGGCCCAGCTCTCTAATCACGGATTGAAAATGCCTTCCCCAAAGTGCTTTAAACTCTGGCAGGGAAAGAGAGACAGGAACCTACACTGCCCCCCCCCACACACACACACACTGATGAGTCCTAAAGCACTTTTCAATCAGGACGTTGGCATGGGAGGGGGGAAGCTCTCTTCCCCATATCCCTGGTGGACATAATGGGAGTCACAGCGGCCATTTGCAGCTAATGAGAGAAAAAAGTACTTTTCTCCCTTTCTCACAATATGAGAACTCGTGGACATTCAATGAAATTACTGAGCTGTCGGGTTAGAACTGATAAAAGGAAGTCCTTCACCCAAATGGGTGATTAACGCATGGAATTCACTGCCACAGGAGTAGGCGACGGCTACAAGCACAGCCAGCTTCAAGAGGGGATTGGATAAGCATACGGAGCAGAGGTCCATCAGTGGATATTAGCCACAGCTTATTGTTGGAACTCTCTGTTTGGGGCTCTGTATTCTTGGTGCTCGGGGGGGGGGGCACAGTGGGAGGGCTTCTAGTGTCTTGGCTCCACTGGTAGACCTCCTGATGGCACTTGGTTTTTTGGCCACTGTGTGACACAGAGTGTTGGACTGGATGGGCCATTGGCCTGATCCAACATGGCTTCTCTTATGTTCTTAAAATTCAATGGAAGATATAATCATGTATCCTCAACACCATTGAAAGCTTGGATTTGAGTGGTGATCGCAATCCAGGTTTCTCCAGTCCTTCTCCGACAATCTACCATCCCACCTGACCTGGATAGCCCAGTCTAGCCCGATCTCATCAGATCTTGGAAGTTAAGCAGGGTCAGCCCTGGCTAGCATTGAGGTGGGTGACCTCCAAGGAATCCCAGGGGCGTGATGAAGAGGCAGGCTATGGCAAACCACCTCTGAAATATCTCTTGCCTTTACAAGTCTAGGTCACCACCAAGTGGTGCACAATGCTAAAAGAGCAAAAGAGCTAGAACTTCTGGCTACCAGACAATCTTAGGATCTCCTGGCTATACTACACACACTGACATACTATAGTTATTATTATCTATCCTGTACATTCTTTCCCTGCTGAAGGTGCTCACGGTCATATGGAAAATCTTCTGTTCCCTATTTATCCTAATAACAAGACCTGTGAGGTAGGTTAGGCTGAGGGAGAGAAAAACGGGGGCACGGCCCACAGTTGCTCAGAGAGCTTCACAGCTAAGTTAGGATTTGAATCCAAGTCTCCCAGATCCTAGTCCGAACTGTAACTCTTACACCACATTGTCTCATTATATACCAAAGGTGGCCAAACTGCGGCTCGGGAGCCACATGTGGCTCTTTCACACGTATGTTGTGTGGCTCTTGAAGCCCCCACAGCTGGCTTGGAGAATGCATTTAAAGTTGCTTTCCTTCCACCTCTTCCTCCCCTCATCTATTTTCCTTCCTTCCTTCATCCGATGTTTATTCTATGTGGCTCTTACATTAAGTTTTGCCACCCGCTATACACATATACAGCTGTCTTATGACACACTTTGGTTATGTACAGCAAAACTGTGCATGGGGGGCATGCTGTAGCCATGACTGAAGCACGGACATCACAATAGCTTCTCCTGACAAGCACCGGCTGGGTTTTGAGTTAATCCGCCTGGACAAGACCTTTTAGACAGCCTTGCGCTATCTAAACCTTCATGAAACAGAGCTGGTAACACTCAAGGGAGGAAGGCCTGGTTTGCTGCAGCTCCAAACACGCTAGCAAGTGCTTCCTGCCAATGACACAAATGATTTATTTATTCAAAAACCTGATACCCTCCCTCTATTGCTGAGGTTCTGACTAAACTTTGTGCAAACAAGAATATGCAAATATGACTAAACTTTGTTGAAACAATAATATGCAAGTTATGCCACTGTACGCACACATATCAACTCTCTTTGGCAGAAAACCTTTAGAGCCAAACTCCCCCTCCTCAGCCACGCTAGCGACTAAATGCACTGCCTATCAGCAAGAAGAGTGAGACCTTAGCAATCACCTCTTAAGTATTCTAAAGGTAAAGGTAGGCCCCTGTGCAAGCACCAGTCGTTTCTGACTCTGGGGTGACATCGCATCACAATGTTTTCACGGCAGACTTTTTACGGGGTGGTTTGCCATTGCCTTCCCCAGTCATCGCCACTCCCCCCCCCCCCCCCAGCAAGCTGGGTATTCATTTTACCAACCTCGGAAGGATGGAAGGCTGAGTCAACCTTGAGCCGGCTACCTGAACCCAGCTTCCGCCAGGATCGAACTCAGGTCGCGAGCAGAGAGCTCGGACTGCAGTACTGCAGCTTTACCACTCTGTGCCACGGGGCTGTTATCTTAAGGATTCTAACTACTGCTCTTTCGAGCCCTCCTTTGGAGATTCACACAGATGGGAACCAAGAAGAGGCACGTGTCCATAACTCTCCACAGAAATGTAAATTGCATAAAGAAAAGGGAAATTCCATGCATCTGCCTTATTCACAATGGATGTCCACCCAGGGCCTATTTTGGACCTGAGTATATCTTAGAACCCCCTCCCCCACCCCCCAAGTCAAAGTGGTCACCAGGTTTGTTCCTTTGCTCTGCCTGAAGACACAGCCCCCTCTAGACACTGTGGTTTAGACCTCTGTCAACAAAATGGGAAAGGCAACGACCTCGGGAGAGCGCTGCGAAGTCAAGATAAGGAAAGCACGCTAAGCGGATGAGAGGCCTTGCAACGAAGCCCCAGGGAAAATGGAAGCACAACTGCAGGTTTTAATGTTCGTTTAGGACAACCTACTTGAGAATCCAAGTTCTGCCCTGACCTGGAGAGTCCAGGCCAGCCCAATCTCATCAGATCTCAGAAGCTAAGCAGGACCAACGCTGGCAAGTACTTGGATGGGAGACCTTCCTGGAATGCCAGCAGTTGGGAGGCAGGGGCAGGCTATATTCAGCCACCTCTCCGAATATCCTCCTGGCCCCCAGTAGGAGCCAGTCACCAAAGGTCACGATTACTTCCAGGTGCACACACATATCCATGTTCTCTCAGAGGATTACCTACCTCAGGGGTGGACAAACTATGGCTTGGGAGACACATGTGGCTCTTCCACACATATTGTGTGGCTCTCGAAGGCCCCCCCCACCCTGTGGGTTGGCCTGGAGAAGGCATTTTCTCTCTTTAATATCACTTCTCCAAGCTAAGCCAGCCAGTGGCTTGAAAGATGCACTTAAAGTTGCTTTCTTTCCACCTTTCCCTCCCACATATATTAGTCCTCCTTCCTTCCTACCTACCTACCTCTGACATTCACGTCCTGCAGCATTCAAACATCTGATTTTATTCTATATGGCTCTTATGTTACGCAAGTTTGGCCACCCCTGACCTACCTGTTTGCCTCTGATACTATCTGTGTTCAAGGATTTTAAGGCGACTGGGGGGAGGGTGGGTGGGGAACAGGAATCAATACCCTTATTATTAGCAGAAGACAGCTGCAGATATTAAGATGCCGTGGAAACTCTGCAACAACTGCCCTAATAGCCAGTCATTCTTGTCACAGTTTGCCAGATTATCTCAGGAGAAGCCGAGGTTGCTGGCAAAACACATCCCACAGGAGGAACAGAAGACATCACAACTGCCATGGAGTGAATGGCCAGCATTTCAATGGTGCAGTTAAGTTCTTACCAGGGCAAGTCTGAAAGAAACAGCTCCAAGGATAGTAGAGGCAGAGGCTGGACAAAACTCACAAGTAGCCCTTAATTTCTCGAACCAGCGTCTCTCTGACGTAACAAAAACCAAGCGTTCCTGCTGAACTTACCGCATCTGCGGTGAGTTCAAGTGAGAAAGGCGGACTATAAACAGCACAATAGATCAATCTTTCACCTTCCTCCCCCCACCTAAAAATCTTAAAAGGTATACCTGCACAGCTACCGCGCCTCCCACCCCATTTCTGCCCCCCATCTTCATCTCCCAGCAGGGCCGACACTACCACTGTACAGAACTGGGTGCCCCTCATGTGACTCGGTGACCTTATCAGTGCAGAGGGGAGTCACCCCTTTCTCATGGCACACTTTCTGCAGCCTGAGACAGCCAGACCTGCATGAGGCACAGACTCCCCTGGAGGACAGTCCTGCCCATGGTCATTACCCAAGAAGGCTGAATGGAACCTCCATGTTCAGAGACTGTATACCTCTGAGCACCTGCTGATGAAAGGGGCAGGCACTGGCCTCCATGCCCATTCAAGGGCCTACCAGGGTATCTGGATAGCCACTGTAAGAAAGTGGATGCTGGACGGAATTGGACCATTGTCGTATCCAACAAAGCTGTTCTTATATTCGACCCAATCTTTTGTTCCGGTGATTCCAGTGGGGGCTCCGGAAAATAAACATTCCCCACGTTTGGGGAACAGCTGAATCTCTATAGGCCTGTTACTAATCGGATGTGCAGCCTACCTGCTTTCACCCCCTGTAATTCAGGAACCGCTGCCTACAGACACTTCAGTTCTGCGGAACAGCTTCAAGGTATTATTGTTATTGAAAGAGAAAGCATTCTTTGTTTTGGTCTCGACCAATGAATACATTTATGAACTTCCAAAGGCACAATCATTCAGCTGCGCCACACGCTCGGATCTGACTTAAACAGAAAAAAAAAATATCTAAAGTTGCCTCATAATAACAAAAAAAAAATTTAAAATGCTTTCTGTTAAGAGGCATTAAAGCTCAATGCAACCTGACTGACATTCCTCTTCTTCAGAACAACGGTTCTAGGGCAACATTTACACCCAGGCTGACCAAAGGCCAAGGCTGTTCACTTTGCAAACTCCTGCTTTGACTCTCAGCTCCCCCATGCATGGGAGGGGGGCGGGGCGAGTTCACAAGCCATTACCCTACATCCGCCATTGCAAGTAAGGGAGAATACTGACAGATACGACACACAGTTATTGTACAGATGTTTAAAATGTACATGAGGTGCTTTGAATTCTTTAGAAAAATTATACATAAATTATCTTAGCTTGCTAGTAAGTGATATGCGGTTAATCTCAAAGGGATTTTTATATATATAAGCGTTTCTGTCCTGCTTCTTCCCTCATTAGAGAGGACTCATGGTACCTTGCTTCCGATTATATTCAGTACTGACAGAGAAACACTTCACAAGGGCCAGTGGAGACATTTCCATCAAGATCCATTCTATATGCAGCAGCTTCTACAGGGATCAGCATCATCGAGGTGAATTTCTCACCTGTGCCCAAGATCTGCAGTTAGACCATGAAAGATATCTTGGGAATATTTTACCACAATACCCAGGGAGGTTGGACCAGAATACACTGGCAATATTACTTGCAGATAATGGGGTAACACTACAATCAGTAAAGTTTGCGGTCCTGCTTATAAAGACACAGTCCAAATCTTCTGACGCAAGTTTGGCCTTTGAAAATTTTACGAGCCTTACGCTGAATCACTCTTCTTCATTACAGGAACAGTAAATTGCTGTTAATTCTGTTTCTTTCCATAACTAAGATTTATGTTCTAAACGTTTATTGTGTATTTTAATCTTCTAATGGATATTTTATGGATTTCACTTGATATTGTGATTGCCCTGTTTTGCTTTCATTCCCCCCCCCATTCTTTTGCTATGGCTTTGAGCGAATGCGATAAAATGTTGTGAGCCGCCCTGAGCCTGCTGCGGCGGAGAGGGCGGGATATAAATAAAATATTATTATTATTAAAATAAAAACGAGTTTTCTACCTGCCAAGTGAAACCTTTAGCAGCACCACCACATCCCAAATCAGTGGCAGAGAAACTGGCCATCTGACAGCCTCGATTCTTGCGGTGAGCACTGGTTAAATAATCATTACAAAGCAGCAGCACCGTATGACTCGGGGAGTGAGCAGGAAACTCAAGTCAACTGGGCAGGAGACGCAGGCAGAGAAAGCTAAATGAAATATTTCTCAACAAGAGGCAGTACTAAGAGAGACCAAAGTGCACTGCAATTTCTGCATGCTCAGCACCATTTAGGCTTTCAGGCATACACCAGGGGGGAGAATGTAATGTGTACATGGGGTGTGTGTGCATGCAGGGAACCATGTATTTACCAATTCACGCATTGTGCGGGTACACGTGCCAGAGAGCCGGGCCATACAGCAACCGACAAGTACTTGTCACCACAGAACCTGCCAAGCGGCCCCGATTCGACAATAAAAGGGGACTGCGCAGTGGGCACCGTCCTTGCCAAGTGTTGCCAAAAGATGCACCAGGTATGTGGGCATGCACAGGACGGGGGTTGGGGGGGAGAACAGCTGTGCCACTCTGGCCAAAGGGGTGCTCTCTGCTGTGGGGGGCAACCTTCCCACCCTTCTGGGCCTGCCCAGTCCGGTGCCCAGCACTGCAGCCACCTTGCCCCCCTGCATGGCAACCTTCCCATCCCCAAATCGGCCCATCTACCTACTTACAGAGGGGCTATGTGCCCCCCTTGGGCTGTCTACATTGTCCCAAGAGGGTGCCCTCCTCGGGGATCTTTTAGGGGCAGAGGGATGCTCCGCAGCCTCTCTTCAAGGGAAGGCTTCAACATGGGGAGGGGGGGAAGAAGTTCCAGGGGGAGGGGAGGATCTGGGTGTTTTTGCTGGGGGGGGGGCGCACAGGAGAGGGTGGGCAGAGCCGCGCTGTCTGTCCCATGAGGCGAGCCGGCCTGCAGCGTGGCTGGCACTGCCCGCCCGGTCGAAGGCGGAGCCCAGGGGGGCAAGGCGACCCCCACCACGGGGATCCGTCGCCGGCCTTGCGGCTTGGAAGACAGCCTGGCGGGCTCGAGGGAGGGAGGAACGGAAGGAAGGAGAGCGAGCAAGGCGGGTGGGTGGGTAGGCGGGCGGTTTGCGGCGGGTCCTGCGGGGTTGCCCCTCAAGGCCCCTCGGCTCTGCAAGCCGGTGCGACCCCGGGGTTTTTCCTTTCCCACTTACCGACGCAGGCGGCTTCTCTCCCCCGCGGGCTCCGTCGCCGCCCGGGCCCCGCACAGGCCTCACCCAGCGCCGGGCAGCGACCGCCTCAACATGGCGGCGGTGTCTGCAGGCGGGGCGGAGAGCGGGGCGGGGCCTAGCAGGCCTGGCCGAGGCGGCCCCTCAGCTGAGGCGGAGCGGCCAGCGGGCGTCGAACGGGCCAGATGGGCGGCCTCGCTTGGGGCGCTCGCCCAAGGCCGGGCGGCTGCGGCCCGGCGGACGAGAGAGGCCTCCCTCGCGGCCTCAGTCGCGGGAGGAGGGTTTTCGGCCTGTACCGCCGCCCGCCATTAGTCCCTCTCCCCACAGGTCGACCACCCTCGGCCTGTTCTACTCAGCCCCTCCTCACGGCCTGCATCGATTCCCCACAGAGCGACCTCCCCGCCCCCCTTATCCCTCACCCCACACATTCTTCTTCTTCTTCTCCTGGCTCTTCTTTCTGCCTCACCTCAGCCATCCCATCCTTTCTCACCCACACGCCCCTTTCCCCACCTTTATAATTAAATACCAAATAGCGGGGCACTCCTTGGGGGAAAAAAATACTAAAGGTTGGTCAGCAAAATGCGATTTTAAGATTGCCAACTGGCGGGCGAAAAATGTTCTGTAGGGGAGCCTTGGTATGCAGAAATGGGCAGTGGAAGCTTCCTTGCTGGCCTGGCGTGGAGGTAAATCACTTGGTATTTAAGGCAGATGGGACAGAGATATTCAGATATAGAGCGGGGGTGGCCAAACTCGCTTAACATATGAGCCACAAAGAATAAATGTCAGATGTCTGAGAGCCACAACGCATGAACATCAGATGTTTGAAAGCTGCAAGACTGGAAGGAAGAAAGGAGGGAAAGCAAATAGATGGGGGAGAGATGAGAGGGAGAGAGGTAGAAAGAAAGCAAATTTAATTTTAAATACATTCTCCAAGCTGCCAGCCAACAGGGCAGTGGGGGATTCAAGAGCCGCACAATATGTGTGAAAGAGCCACAGTTTGACCACCCCTGAGCTAGAGGGACCAGGTTGAAAGTTGGCACTGCAGGCTTCCCTCTAAACTGAGTTAGTGTGAACTAGCGCACAGTTTTGTAGCCTCCAGCTCACACATTTTTGTCCTCGCTCAGGAAGGAGGGCCCCAGAGCACACTAATTTATGCAGCAGCCAAATTGCGCACCCACAACTTGAATGTCAGTAGCTCACAAAGTAGAATTTTTGCTCACAAGAATCCACAGTGTAGAAGAAGCATTAGTTGGCAGCCCTAATTTTTAGGGAAATTTGGGTTGCTAACTTTGAACATATGAAGCTGCCTTATACTGAATCAGACCCTCTTTGGTCCATCAAGGTCAGTCTTGTCTACTCAGATTGGCAGTGGCTCTCCAGGGTCTCAAGCTGAGGTTTTTCATGCCTACTGGACCCTTTTTCGTTGGAGATGCCAGGGATTAGAACCTAGAACCTTCTGCTTACCAAGCAGATGCTCTACCACTGAGCCACCATCCCTCCCTATCTTGCCTTCCACTCCAAACCTCAGTGGCTCACAATCTCCGTTACCTTCCTCACCCACTCTGAATCTCAGAGTCTTAGAACCTCATAATATAACTTTCAACCTGGTCCCGCTCACTTGTGTGTCCATCCTCTTTTGGGCTATTTTTTAAAAAATGAATGGAAATGCCTTCTTGGGATTGGAAGGTTAGGAATATTCCTAGTTAGTAGCAGTGATCATAGCTGAAATAGTAGGGGTCTTTAAAATTAGATTTGTCATAGTGATCACTTGATTGAAGTAATAGAACAAAGTCTGAGTCCTGTGGTACCTTTAAGACCAACAAAGTTTAATTCTGGGAGTATAAGCTATCAGGTATGCACACTTCTTCAAATACATACACACGAAAGCTTATACCCAGAATTAAACGTTATTGGTCTTAAAGGTGCCTCTGGACTCAAAACTTTGTTCTGTTGCTTCAGACAAACACAGCTACCCACCTGAAATTGTTTTAAGTAGTCAGGAAATACGTCCTCTTTTTTGCTTTTCGGAAGAGTGACCCTACTAATTTTGGAAGTAAAAGATTGGCTTTTAACAGGGCCATCCTCTGGAGAGTTGCAGATGCTTATTTCAATGATTTTCGTCGCATTGCAGGTTATAACAGGCCTAAACCAGAATCTGGGATGGAACCAGAACCTCATTATACTCTTGGTTCTTCTGGGCTGGTGCTCTGGTTTACGGCCCAACTTGGGTCAGTTTGTGAGCCGGACGTCATTTTGCTAGTTTCTTGGGGTTTGAAGAAGAGATATTCAAGGAAAAGCTAGAGGGACCAGGCTGAAAGTTGGCACGGCGGTGTTCCCTCTAAGCTGAGTTAGTGTGAGCTAGTTCACTAACCTGCAATGCAATGAAATTGCTGAGCAGTCGGGTTAGAACTGATAAAAGGAAGTACTTCTTCACCCAAAAGGTGATTAACACGTGGAATTCACTGCCACAGGAGTGGCGGTGGCTACAAGCATAGCCTGCTTCAAGAGGGGATTAGATAAATATGAAGCAGAGGTCCATCAGTGGCTATTAGCCACAGCATATTGTTGGAACTCTCTGGGCAGTGATGCTCTGTATTCTTGGTGCTTGGAGGGGGCACAGTGGGAGGGCTTCTAGCTCCACTGGTGGACCTCCTGATGGCACTTGGGTTTTTTGGCCAATATATGACACAGAGTGTTGGACTGGATGGGCCATTCGCCTGATCTAACATGGCTTCTCTTATGTTCTTATGGTTGCCTGTCCTTGCAGTTTGGTGTGGCGGTTAAGTGCGCAGACTCTTATCTGGGAGAACCAGGTTTGATTCCCCACTCCTCCACTTGCAGCGGCTGAAATGGCTTTGGGTCAGCGATAGCACTCGCAGAGTTGTCCTTGAAAAGGGCAGCTTCTGTCAGAGCTCTCTCAGCCCCATCCACCTCACAGGGTGTCTGTTGTGGGGGAGGAAGGTAAAGGAGATTGTGAGCCGCTCTGAGATTCGGAGTGGAAGGCAAGATATAAATCCAATATCTTCTTCTACAGCTGATGCCCACAGTGCGTTTTAACCTCTGTTCAGGCATACAGTCTGCAGCTATTTGAATGCCCAGAACAAAGGCACTCTCCTGACAAAGAGCAAGCAGCTCACAAACAATCATAGGCAATGTCATTTTTGCAGGGAAGAAGAGGGTTTATACACAAACCAGGGTTTGTTACTTGCAGCTGGTAGAATAACTAAAGTGCCAACCATGGTTTAAACAAACTGAAAAGGACCCTCAGTCCTTCAAGGTCAGTATTGTCTGCTCAGACTGGTAGTGGCTGTCTACGGCCTCAGGCTCTTTCACACCACCTACTGCCTGGTTGTTTTAACTGGGGGTGCCAGGCATTGAATCCGAGACCTTCTGCATGCAAAGCAGAGGCTCTTCCACTGAGCCACAGCCCCTCCCTGTCATTGATCATGATATCTGAATGTAGCCATTGCATTCAATGAGGCTTGTTACTCCTTTGCATAGTTTGCAAGGCCTTTGAGGGACGCCTGTTGAACCTACAGATGTGTATAAATATGATGAGCAGAAAACTGGAAAGAAAGACGTTTTATGCTTCCAGTCCAGACATTCTGATCGGACTGCAGCCTTCCTTACCTACGTAAATTGGTCAGAAGATGCAGCTTGGCTCTCTTCCTCCTTAATGCAATTTTAACTTTAGCTCCTACTTCGGGACTCCGATCAACAGACAATGCACCACCTACTTTGAAAGAGACAGATAAAAGAGCACAGTTACCTTTGTTGGAGCTGGAGGCTTGGAGGCCTAGGACTGTTGCAACATCCAGTCGGCCAAAAGACTTCCAGCCATGGAACTGGCCTGACTTGTCAAGCCTGTATAATTCTTACAGGTAACCCAGGGATTGCATCTAGGCACTGAGTCCCTTGGAATGATCTAACCCATTGCAAAGCAAGATGAAGCTCCTCTCTGCCTACAGGGTCGAGTTAGCCATAGTGTCATCTACCTTGATTTTAGCTATGGGCAGGGCTTTTTTTGAGCAGGAATGCAGTTCCGGCTGGCTTGGCATCAGGGGGTGTGGCCTAATAAGCAAATGAGCTTCTGCTGGGCTTTTTCTACAAAAAAGCCATATGCTAACCAATGGTGATGTCAGGGTGTGTGGCCCAATATGCAAATGAGTTCCTGCTGGGTTTTTTTCTACAAAAAAGGCCCTGGCTATGGGGATAGTTATACACTCTCCTAGCCTGGCGGTATTTCTTAGCTTCAATCCAGAGAGAGATCTCTGTAAATAATTTCTGTGGGGTGGGTTTAGAACAGTTTTATGCAAGACAAAGCCTAGGTTGCTCCTTATTGCGCAAATCTTAGGGCACTCCAACGCATTCTGATAGGGTTGCCAACTCTGTTGAGAAATTCCTGGAGTTTTTGTGATGGTGCCCAGGGAGGGTGGAGTTTGGGGAGGAGAGGAACCTCAGTAGGCTACGATGCCACAGAGTCTATCCTCCAAAGCCACCATTTTCTCCAGGCGAACTCATCTCTGCGGTCTAGGAGAGCAGTTGCAATTCTGGAAGATCTCCAGGTTGGCAACCCTACCTCCGGATGATCACATTGCCTTCACACTTGGAAGGATAGCTGATGCGCCAACAAAGGAAGCCACTGCATAGGGCATCATGCTGTTTATTCTAGCCGGCAGTGGCTAGAAGGTATTTTTGGCTGGGGTCTTTCACAGCACTGCTAATTAGCATCTTTGTACCTGAGTGCCAAGCAGATGCTCTGCTACCAAGCTTTGACTCTTAGCTTGGTCTAAGGCAAGGGTGTCAAACATGTGGCCTGGGAGCCAAATCAGGCCCCCAGAGGGCTCCTATCAGGCCTCTGAGCAACTGGGTGCTGTCTGCTTCCTTATCCCTCTCTCTTGCTTCTTTCTGCAAGTCTTGCTCAATTGCACAGGAGCTACAAGGCTTTACAAGTCTTGCTCAACTCCGCAGGAGCTACAGAGCAAAACCTCTGTTTTCTCCATTGACTGAGGTTCCTCCACTGGGGAGGAAGGGGGGGAGGGAGAGCTTGCTTTGCCAGGCTCTCTAAATCGCACTGTAGGGCTACTGAGCCAAACCTCTCTTCCTTCTATTGACTAAGGCTTCTCTCCCTCCTGGTCCCTTGGGGGAGGAATGAAAGAGCCAGAGGTTCCTTTGCCCAGTTCCCTGGATCCCATGGGAGAAATACAAAGCGAGCACCTTTAAGACCAATGAGTGCTAATGTTTTGAGCATGTTTTATTTTAAGCTTTAAAAAAACCCAACAACTTTAATTGTGTGTTGTCTATGTCCTTTATATATAAAGTTTACATCTCTGCTACCTGGCATAACATTTTATGACACATAGCCCAGCCAGACAGGTCTCATTTATGTCAGATCCGGCCCTCATAACAAATGAGTTCGAAACCACTTGTCTAAGGAGTTCTTTGAGTTTGGGTTGAGATCTGTTCAGATCTCATATTCAGTCACAGAACTCACTGGGTAACCTTAAGCCAGTCATAATCTCTCAGTACAGGGTTGGCCTCAGATTCAGCAGGAACTCACAGGAGCCTAGCTCCTGAACCTTTCTGAGGGTTCCCCCCCCTCCTCCCCACCTTGTCCATTGAATAGTACGTGCAGCTGCATAACAGTCCCTAGACTCCACCACCTGTTTTTCTACAAAGCAACCCCTGGTGTTACCCTATTGCCTCAGTAGAGAAATCCTCTTAAAATAACTCAGTTTTGCATAGTTTGCAGAAAGCTTCTGGACCTCCTCAGGCCAGCCTTTCCCACAAGGTGGGGGCCACAATGGAGAAGGCCTGTGCATGGTTGATGTTGATTTTGCCCATTTGCTGGCTGGTACTTGCAGAAGGCCTTGCCTGGATGGGCAAAGTTGTTGTGGAGGGATATAGGGGGAGAGGCAGTCTTGCAGATGTGAGGGTCCAAGGCTTTGAAGGACTTTGTATGTGACAGCCAATACTTGAACTTCAGCCTGGTACCTGATGAGCAGCCAGTGGACTGACTGTAAAATGGGAGTAATATGCATGTTCCATCTAGCTCCTAATAATAGCCAAGCCGTGGCATTCTGTACCAGCTGGAGTCTCCATATTGATGTTGGGAGGGAGGTGATACGATCACCATCTTCAGGTTCTTGAAGGGCTGTCATATAGAGGATGGTGTGGAATTGTTTTCTGATGCCCCAGAAAGTAGGACCAGAACCACAGGTTGAAATTAAATCAAAAGAGTTTCTGACTAAATTAGGAAGAACTTTCTGACAGGTAGAGCAGTTCCTCAGTGGAACAGGCTTCCTTGGGAGGTAGTGGTTTCTCCTTTCTTGGAGGATTTTAAACAGAGACTAGATGTCCATCTGACAGCAATGCTAAACCCTGTGAATTTAGGAGAAGGAATTTGTGATTTCCTGCATTGTGCAGGGAGTTGGACTAGATGACCCTGGTGGGGATCCCTTCCAACTCTATGATTCTGTAATGTCCAGGAGTGTAGTCTGGATGTCACCGTGGCATGGATCCAGGGGCTAAATCTGCTGTATCAAGGTAAGGGGTCATTTCCCAATCTAGGCTGGGTTTGAAGAAAGCCTTTTTTGCACTGGGGGCGAGCAATATGGAAAGAGGAAATTTTGAGCAGAACTAGCAGAGATAAGAAAATTGACAACATCCCTGTACAACCTAGGTGCTTTACATTGCAATCCTAAACAAAGTCAATACCCATCTAAACCAGTGAGCTGCATGTCACTCTATTTAGGATTGCATTGTTAGTCAAACTTTCTGAGCACCTGCATGCTCATCTGTGAATGGTGATGAAGATATTTGTCCTACCTTACAGGGTGGTTGTACAGTCATGCACATGAAGCGCTTGAGGAAAAAAAAACACAGTATAAATGCTAATATCATGATAATATCTTTTTGGCTGAAAAGGAAGGGCTGAGAGAGACATCCATGAGAAACTTCTCCTATGCCCTTACATTCTGGCTTAACCACATGGTGCAACAGCTGTTCTCATCTACGGGACTCTGAAGTGAAATGAAGCATTTTATCTTCCAAACTGTGGGGGATTCAGTGTATATTATAATGCCAGTTGTGGCTTAAAAATGCTTGCTGCACAGTCAAACATTTTAAGCCATGACTGGCATCATAATCTTGATGGCATCTTGATGACGGGAAGTTTTCATATACACTCGATGTTTTTGTACTGCTTGTAAAATATTTAGAGACTGACTACTCTGGTATAATTAATACAGTTTATTAGCATACTATATACAGCGCAGTGGTATAGTTTTGAGTACATGCAACATCAATGATAGTTATTTTGTGCATTTTATCTCCCACCAGGAAGTGGCACATTGTACCTTTTAGCGATGAACCCCTTTGCCAATACTTCATAGGCTGTAACTGATTTCCAGCTTGTCTCAAGCTCTTCCCTATTGTTTATTATCAATTATGAAATATTAAATCAGATAAATACCGTTGGCCTTTCTGCAGAGGAGGGGAGAGGGAGAAGAGAAGCCTTTCGTTACTACCTGCTCAAATGCCACTGTTTTCATCGAGAAATGCTAATGGTATTATGTAAAAGGTTATTTTGTTCATTTCAGAGGAGAGGCACACTGACACAATCTGCAATGGCCTTTGTTTATGCCTGGTTAATGATTCCTTTTTATCTCCAGAAACCTCGGGCCTTAGAGGCATTCTCCGCCACGGGAACCTCTCACTTCAGGCTTTTTCTCTCTGACTTAACAAGGCGTGCTTTCTTTTCTTTTCTTTTGATTTTGTTTTGAGAAGATGTAATGGCCCTTAATGAATACCCGGAAGAAGTTGGCAAGGACAACCCAGCGGAGAACACTTCTGAATCCCAAATCTGGTTCATCAGTCTGGATCACAGAAACAGCTCGGCAATGTGAGAGCACACAGCAGGATCCACTGTAGGTTTGCCAGGTCCCCCGGGCTACCAGTGCAGGATGGGGGGTAGGGTTGCCAGATCCAGGTTGGGAAACTCCTGGGGATTTGGGGGTGGAGCCTGGGGAGGGCAGGGACCTCAGTGGGGTGGAACGCCATAGAATCCGCCTTCCGAAGCATCCATTTTCTCCAGGGGAACTGATTCCTGTAGTAGAATGCTAGTCTGGACTGTGATTCTGGGGATTTGCTGGAAATAAACCATGCCTATTATAACGTTTCACCTGTCCCAGTTTGCCAGTCATTGTCCCTATTTTCTGCATCCTCTGCCTGGGAATCTCTGGCCCGATTTCATCTGACTTTGAGAATGCCTTATTCAAATATTGAAAATATTGCTAGCTCTAGCTGCTGGAGTAATCCAGCTACGGGGCTTATATCTTTCTCCCCTGTGGCCTGTAGGGAAAAAAAAAAGAGTGAAGAGTATATGTATCTTGTCTCTCAGTCACACGCATGTTAAATGCATGCACATGAACCCCAAAGCACCTTGTGGTAGATAGCCTGTCATTTCATGCAGGTGCATCTTTTGAATGGTTGCCATTGCAAAGTGAACACATGCAGTATACAGCAGATGGAGCAGAGCAGGGATCCCCAGAGTGGCGCCCGTGGTAGCCATGGTGCCTACTGACACCTTTTCTGGAGCCTGCCAGTGCTTTTGGGGGGGGGGATTTTTGTGTTTTGTGTGTGTGTGTCTGTCTGCACCCGGAAGTCATGGTGACCTCTGGTGACTGACCCCCACTGGGGGCCTGGAAGATATTCAGAGAGGTGGCTGAATAAAGCCTGCGCCTGTCCTCCATGACTACTGGTATTTCAAGGAGATCTCCCATCCAAGTACTTGCCAGAGTTGGCCTTGCTTAGCTTCCGAGATCTGACGAGATCGGGCTTGTCTGGGTATCCAGGTCAGGGTGAGCCTGCCAGTGCTTTTGAGAGCCAGCTTGGTGTAGTAGTTAAGAACATCAGACTCTAGTCTGGAGAACCTGGTTTGGATCCACACTCCTTCTCCACAAGAAGCCAGCTCAGTGACCTTGGGCCAGTCACAGTTCACTTAGATCTCTCTCAGCCCCACCTGCCTAACAGGGTGTCTGTTGTAGGGAGAGGAAGAGAAGGAGATTGTGAACCGCTCTGAGACTCCTTCAAGTAGTGAAGAGCAGAGTATAAAAACCAACTCCTCCCCCTCCTCCTCAAGCAGGGCTTTTGCTAGCAGGTCTTTGGATTGGCCGCTGGAGATCTGATTGGCTATGAGGTTTTTTTTTTAAAAATTGCTTTAGCAGCAGTTGCTACCACAGTTCAAGGGTCTTAACTATGCTATTGAAGGTAAGCTGGGGCAGCCATTTTGCAGCTGATTCCGCCTCCTATGGAGGCAGCCATTTTGGAGTTGTTCCCACCATGCTGTGCTTGAATTCCAGGAGTGCTCACAGGCTCAAGAACAGTTGGGAACCCCTGGAGCAGAGCCTTCTGTCACTTTTTAAAGTGGTATTTATTATTTCTTTATTATTACTTCAGTCTTATATCCCGCCCTCTCCGCAAGCGGACTGAGGGCAGCTGACAGTCAATTTAAAAAAAAAAGTGATGTAGCAGTTAGAGTGTTGGACTAGGATCTGGGACAGACCAGGGTTGAATTCCCCCCTCTGTTATGGAAACTCAACCTTGGACAATTCATGGTCTCTCAGTGTAACCTACCTCACAGGGCTGTTGTAAGGATAAAGCAGAGAGGAGGAGAACAATGTAAGCTGCTTTGGTCCCCATTGGGGAGAAAAGTTGGGTAGAAATGGCTAAATAAATAAATAGCATGAGAACAGAATGTCATCAGCAGGGCTTTTTTTTCTGGAAAAAGAGCTGCTGGAACTCTCAAGAGCGGAATGAAGGAGAAACACGCAGGTGTCCCTCATGAACTTTCCATTAAGAGGTTCCGGAACTGTTCCGCTGCATTCCCCCAGGGAAAAAGCCCTACACTCATAAACGTGTCGCTTTTTCTCTGAGAGGAGGATAAATGCATGTTTCCTTATATGTAAAGGTAAAGGTAGTCCCCTGTGCAAGCACCAGTCATTTCCAACTCTGGGGTGAGAGTGCTTTCACAACGTTTTCACGGCAGACTTTTTACGGGGTGGTTTGTCATTGCCTTCCCCAGTCATCTACACTTTCCCCCCAGCAAGCTGGGGACTCATTTGACCGACCTCGGAAGGATGGAAGGCCGAGTCAACCTGGAGCCAGCTACCTGAACCCAGCATTTGCTGGGATCGAGCTCAGGTCATGAGCAGAGGGCTCCGACTGCAGTACTGCAGCTTTACCACCCTGTGCCACGGGGCTCTTATATGTACAAATCTACTAATCTCTCGTGCATGAAATTCTCCCCACAAGGATACAAGTAGTGTAGCAGAGTGTGGGCTGAGCTAGCATTGTTCTCCTAGACATGCTGTTTGTCATGTGCGGTAAGGTTGATTTAAAAAAAAAAGAAATCTGGTGGAAAGTTTCAAACAGGGCATTCCCCTACCTGATGCCTAACTTAGGTTGGTTCCCTCTTCCACCTCAGGATGTTTTCACCCTTTGCATGCGCAGAACCAGATTCCAGCTGTCGCTGATAAGCACATATCAGGTGACAAGAGAGATGGAGCAAGAGGAAGGAGCCTGTGCTGGTGGAACTCAAGGGAGCGTCTGCAGAGACGTGAGATAGCAGAACTTGCTTGCACGAGGCAGGGATGGGAGCCTCAGACACTGATGCCAAATAAGAAGCACAGGCTGAAAGGAAAGCCTCACTGGAGATGGGCAGAAGCAACTGTTAAGCCCAGGTATGTAATCCAGTAGACAAACAGTAGATAATATCTTTTCTTTGAGGTATGGGGACCAGAACTTGCACACAGTATTCCTAATGAGGCCACGACTGGGCCTGGCTATCCAAAAACCAAATAGAAAATTGCAAACCCCAAATCCCTCCTCCACCTCTTCAAAGATGCCTGTCATTCCGACCCCCTGGCCAATGAATACCAAATGCTCCTGGCCTGTCTTTAGTTGCCCTCAGGAGGAAGGATCTCTTCCGGCTTGAGCCATGAAGAAAGGGATGAGAGAACGAAGGGAAGTTAGAGGGAAGAGGAGAAATGATGGGAGGGAAGTCAGAGAGGCAGGAAGGTTCGGGTGATCTCAGTTCCAGGCCAAGGAAGCCTTGACTAAAATTTAAATGTGGCGGTCTCCAGGATGCCAAAAGATGTCCACTTCCTCTAAAGGGGGTGGTGATGGATGTCTGCGAGAGTTGCCAATCTTCAGGTGGGGCCTTTGAATTCTGCAGGAAGTACAATGTATCTCCTGACAACAGAGGTCAGTTCCCCTGGAGAAAACGGCTGTTCTGGAGGATGGCATTTATGAGATATTCTGCTGAGCTCTCCCTTCTCCAAACCATGCCCTCCCTCAGGCTCCACACCCAAGTCCCCAGGAATCCCCCAACATGGAGTTGGTAACTCTCAGTTGGAGCCTGGGGAAGGGGGAGGTATTTATAGTGAGCTAAGGAGCATATATCCACTCCTCTTCCTCCTCCTCCCCTGATCAGTTAGCCAAGTAGGTAGGTGTTGGACAGCTCCCTGATTGGTTAGGCTGCAGCTCTCTAGCTGTTGGAGCTGGACCCACCAAGAAATCAATGTGTGGGGTCAAGCTCAGCACCAGAGACTGCAGCAGCAGCTGTTAAAACCAGGTTTTCTTTGTGTGATCTGGTAGCTGAATGGTAAAAGATGTTGCAGGCTAAGTGGACAAGTGTCAGAGAGTCCCCTGATTGGTTAGCCAAATGGATAGATGTTGGATGGGTTAGGCCATTGGTTAGGCAGAGCAAGGGTTTTCGGAATACCTGAGACTGAAGATCCCTCTGGAATAGAAAGCACATCTGAGTATTAGGCCATTGCCCCACAGCTGGTGGTACTGGACCACAAGTGCATCTTCTGCACCCTGACCTAAGGTGGCTTGAACCCAGTGGCACTTGGTTGTTCAGGGTCTCTTAAAGACAAGCAGAAAGACAGTGACCAACACAGCCTGCCTGCTGCACACACCCTAAAGCTACAGGAGCCGGTTCCTTTTGTCGCATCTGGCTTTCTTGGAAAGAGATGGCTTAGAACATTCATAAAAACAGTTTGTGCCTTGACCTGGATAGCCCAGGCAAGCCCAATCTCATCAGATCTTGGAACCTAAGCAGGGCTGACTCTGG
This sequence comes from Heteronotia binoei, assembly GCF_032191835.1. NCBI lineage: Eukaryota > Metazoa > Chordata > Lepidosauria > Squamata > Gekkonidae > Heteronotia > Heteronotia binoei. The sequence goes on from NC_083241.1 coordinate 30,553,245, forward strand.
CAAGTACTTGGATGGGAGACCTCCTTGAAATACCAGCAGCTGGGAGGAAGGGGCAGGCTTTGTTCGGCCACCTCTCTGAATGTCCTCCAGGCCCCCAATAGGGGTCTGTCACCAGAGGTCAACATGACTTCCAGATACACACACACAAGTATGCAAAAAAAAATCCCAAAAACCTAGTTTGTGCTGTTGCAAGTCCTGCACCTGAGAAGGCTGGAGTCTGCCAGTTCAGGCCTCTTCTGTTCTGAATGAAGTCTTTAGAGCAACCGCAAGTGATGGGTGAATCAGTGTGCCAGCAAACAGATAACCTGAGGTTAGGATAGCTTCAGAGGGCAGCAGTGTTGGTCTGCAGTAAAACAGAGTCGCAACCAGTTAGTACCTTTGAGACCAACAAGAGTTTCAGGATATAAGCTTTCCAAAGAGTCAAAGCTCCGCTTGTCAGACACAAGTGGAAATGGAGATCTCTGAGCCCTTTCATTCTAGTTAGAAGGTAGGAGGGGAGTGTTGTAAAGAACGCTTGTCATGAACTTGTGCTTGTGTTCAGTCACAGTTTCAGAACACTGGACTCCGCAAGGGCCGAATAGGGACATAGGATTCTTATCTCCCTACAGATGCTAATTTTTTGCCTCCAAACATTTCCCTTCTGCTCCAGTCAAGCTGATTACAATACACATGGTATAGAATTATAGAGTTGGAAGGGACCTCCACGGTTATCTAGTCCAGGGGTGTCAAACATGTGCCCCGAGGGCCGGATCAGGCCTGTGAGCAACTCACTGTCATTTGCTTCCTTCTCTCTCTCTTACTTCCTTCTGCATCACAGCTTGCTTTGCTAGGCTTGCTCAATCGCACTGGAGCTACAGAGCAAAGCCTCTGTTTTCTCCATTGGCTGACCAGCACATGAAGCAGGTTATGTACAAAAGTTCACAATGTCCAGCCATTTCATGTTTTCCCCTCGGTCTTAGGCTCAAAGCATTGACCACGAGATTTCTGTAATGAATGTCGGTAAATCAAAAGTAGGCTTGCAACCAACAGATACACACCTGAACAGCCTACTCAAGATTGCTACCACACAGACATTGTCTCCAGATTTTGATGTAATAATTCAGAGCAAAGAGGTGTCAGTTATCAGAAACTGTTAAAAATAAAATATTGCAAGAGTGCTATTCTTTTAACCATGTTTTATTTTAAGTTTTAACAAAACCTTTGTGTTTCTCTGTGTCCTTTATAAAGTTTATATCCCCACTACCTGGCATTACATTTTATGACACACAAGGCCTGGTCTGAAGGTCTCATTTATGTCAGATCCGGCCCTCGTAATAAATGAGTTTGACACCCCTGTTAGTCCAACTTCTGCATCTTTTTTTCTAGTTCTTCTGCATCTTTTACAAACATTCTTTACAACACCCCACTCACCATCTGAGTAGAATGAAAGGACTCAGAGATCTTCATTTGTGCTGTTAGGAACATATGAACGAACATGCCTCACACCAGTTTGGTGTAGTGGTTAAGTGCACGGACTCTTATCTGGGAGAACCAGGTTTGATTCCCCTCTCCTCCATTTGCAGCTGCTGGAATGGCCTTGGGTCAGCCATAGCTCTGGCAGGAGTTGTCCTTGAAAGGGCAGCTGCTGTAAGAGTCCTCTCAGCCCCACCCACCTCACAGGGTGTCTGTTGTGGGGGAGAGAACATATAGGAGATTGTAAGCCACTCTGAGTCTCTGATGCAGAGAGAAGGGCGTCTTCTTCTTCTTCCCAGATCCATGGAGTTCAATGCAATCTGCTCTGGGTGGCAGCAGTTGCCAAGCAGAGCAAGTGTTTTCAGAATACCTGAGACTGAAGATCCCTCTGGAACAGAAAGCACATCTGAGTATCTTCGACCACGGGTACAGCAAACGCATTGTGATTTTCAGCCCCCCCCCCCCTCTTTTTCTAAGCTTGCAAAAAATCATTTCATTAGGACATTATTTATGCAGAGCATGCGAATATTGTAGGAGAAGTCTTTACCATGCATATAACGCACTTCCTTTTCGTTTAAGCTTTAAAGGTTCCGCTGTTTCATCTGTCTGACACCGAGGTATACAACTGCATCTCAACGAAGACACAACCATCAGAAGGATTTTTAATTGCCCCTTGTGATCTCAGCTCTGTCTTGGTGTTTACATAAAGTTTGGTCAGTGGCTTCAGAAGTGGTGTTTTAAAAAAAATTCCTTGTGAAGATGTGAGAAGGTCCTTCGTGTTTGAAAGCCATTTGCTATAACGCAAACGCTGCATTGCTCTTAAAAGATAAGGACAGCTATCAGAGACCCTAACGTTTGAGGAAAACAACTCTAATTTTGAGTGGCAGAGCAGGGCAGCGATGTACAAATTGAGCAGAAGTGCAGGAAGGAGGAGGGTAGGTGAGGGTTGATATTCCTGCTTGTTAATGAGAGAATATCTCATTATATTCCTGCTTGTTAATGAGAGAATATCTCAGACCTCCTCGCTATCCATGAAGCATTCACAGAGAGAGAAAAAGACCAGATCTGTTAACAATCCAGTCTAAAATGGCATTGACTTCCCACTGCAACCTCCTCTATGAAATTTCCACCACAGAGATGCCAGCGGTCTTGAATGGTGTTTCCCAATCTGTGGGTGACTCGGGACCCAGAAGAAGAGAAGAGATTGCATTTATACCCTACCCTTCACTACCCGAAGGAGTCTCAGAGTGGCTTACAATCTCCTTTCCCTTCCCCTCCCCACAACAGACACCCTGTGAGGTAGGTGGGGCTGAGAGAACTGCTCTTGAGAGAACAGCTCTGAGAGAATTCTGGTTGACCCACCAGCAGCTGCATGTGGAGGAGTGGGGAATCAAACTCGGTTCTCTCAGATAAGAGTCCACACACTTAACCGGCCCTGAGCCTGTTCTATGGGAAGGGCGGGCTAAAAATCGAATAAAATAAACCACTACACCAAACTGGCTCCAAAAGGGGTCACAAAGCTTTTGAAAGTTGGTTGCAGGCATTCCTTCCTTAATGGCCGCCCTGCCCTTTCTATTGCTCTCCTTTCTATTTTGGGAACCAACTTCTGGCCCTAGAAACTATCTTTCAAGTCATAAATCAGTTCATATTTTTTCTTCACTGCATAAACATATTGGTCAAGTGAAACACGTCTTGATTACTAGAGTTTCTTAGAACTGTGGGGGGGGGGCTCAGAGGGAGTGATCGAGGAGAGGATGGTCAGAGGCTGGAATGTTACCGCAATATGTTTATGTCAGAATGCCAACTGCTTAGGGGTTACAGTGGGGCCAGCTGTGCCCTTTGTGTGATGTTTGTTGGGTTCTCAAAGACATCTGGTTAGCCACTGTAGGAGATGGAATGGGGAACTGGATGGGGGCCAAAAGCTTGGGCCTGTATCAAGTACATTTGGACTTGTGGGCCACCATACCACAAAGCCTGGGAACTGCTGGTCTAGAATGACTCCATCCTGCCCCCACAGAGAACGGCTGCTTTCAGTTGTTATTGGATGCTGAGACTGTGAGTCACTTTAGTCTTCTCCGTTTCTAGGATGTGGACATTTTATGACTTCTAACAACATGAAAGAAAGGCTATTTCTCCTTTGGGATATTTGCGAATCCATGTGATAATTGATCTGATTCAGCAGACTTGTATTTCAGAACCATCTTTGAACCTGGTAAGTATTCTCTTTGTCCAAAAGCCCATCTAAACATCACATTCAGTGATACTGGCATCCACAAGGGTTTAATCCCATTTACCCCACTCTATGTTAGGTTGCCACCCAAATAAGGGAAATCTTAGTCATTGTTTTAACTGATTGGTTAATATGTTAATAGTGCAATCCTAAACAGATTTACACATCTTCTAAGCCAATTAACTATGCATTTAGAAGGGGTGTAGCTCTGTTTAGGATTGCTACAAAAATCTGCTCAATACTTTTATAGAATAAAAACACATTTTTTTTCATTTTTAGATGGTGTGCTCATGTCACAGGGCTCCTCCTGTCCTTTGCATCTTTGGTAAGTACAGGTGTTAAAATACCTAAAACATGCTGAACAATTAATGGGGGATTCTTTTTTATTTGATCAAAACATTTGTACTGGATTCATCTAAATGGCCCCTTGCTCTAATACTCCTCTGTGCATAAAATAGCAAGGGGCTAATGGAATTAATTGAACTGGAGACACGGAAAAACTCTTGGTTTTTACCCTTTGCCAGTTGCGGTCTCTGTGGATGGCACAAAGTCAGCCATGTGTCTGTAGAGTGGATGTTATTTCTCATTCCGTACTCATTTGTCCAATGCAAACTGATTTCTATTTTAAAAAGAGACTTAATGTTATTTACCGTCTGCAGCATGTCAGATTAAATGTTTACTGATTCAGACATGAAAGTAATCAGGAAAGGAAGTCCTTCTTCGCCCAAAGAGTAATTAACGCGTGGAATTCACTGACACAGAAAGTGGTGGTGGCTACAAGCACAGACAGCTTCAAGAGGGGATTGGATAAATTTATGAAGTAGAGGTCCATCAGTGGCTATTAATAACCATAAGGTATAGATCAGGGGTGGCCAGACTGTGGCTTGGGAGCAACATGTAGCTCTTTCACACATATTGTACAGCTATCAAAGCCCCACTCCATTAGCCAGCTTGGAGAAGGCATTTGTCTCTTTAAATCAGTTCGCCAAGCCAGCCAGCAGCTTGGAGTATACATTTAAAGTTGCTTTCTTCCCACCTCTCCCTCCTTCCGCCCCCATCTATTTGCTTTCCTCCTCCCATCCCCCCCCTGTCTTGTAGCTCTCATACATCTGACATTCATGTCTTGTGGCTTTCAAACATCTGATGTTTAGTCTATGTGGCTCTTATGTTAAGCAATGCTCATCACCCCTGGTATAGATGGAACACTGTGTCTGAGGCAGTGATGCTCTGTATTCTTGGTGCTTGGGGGGGAAACAGAGTCTGTCCCTGATGGCACCTGTTTTTTTGGCCACTGTGTGACACAGAGTGGTGGACTTGATGGGCCACTGGCCTGATCCAACATGGCTTATGTTCTTAAGGTGCTGCCAGAACTGAGTGGCGAGCTATAGTCCAGTAGAAGCCAGTGACACATCAGGGCCTTTTAGATCTACTGCAGTTGAAACACTAACCCCAGGCTGAACAGAAAGCCTTCATTCATCTTTCCTGGGGATGCACAAGGCAATGGCTGACCTCAGCGCACAGAGAAGTTATGAAGCCCAGACCATTGTTCTCTTGCTTTAGACCAACACAGCTATCCACCCAAATGTATCTGAAGAAGTGTGTCTGAATGCAAAAGCTTATACCCAGGATGGAACTTTGTTGGTCTTAAAGGTGGCACTGGACTCAAACTTGCCAATTATTGTCAGAGCAAGATGCTAGAGCTGTTGAACGAAGAGCTCATACTTCAGTTGGGGAGCACCAGCGATGGCTGTCCCTCTCTTCTTCCTGTCCCCTAAATTCTTTGAGCTTTAGGGTTCATCACGTGGCCCTGGAAAAGGGTAAAATGTGGCTGCTGAGGTTTGAGCCTGTGACCTTCTGGACAGTCATTTGGCCACCTGGTCTTTCTTCTTCCAGCTCTTATAAACCTCTTTTTTATTTATTATTTATATCCTTCCCCCCCCTCAGTTGGCTTAGAACATCCCTCTCCCTTCCTCCAGTTTCTCATACCGATCCTGTGAGGTAGGCCCGGCTGAGATATTGTGATTGGCCCGACCTTACCCAACGAACTTCTGTGGTAGAAGTGGGAATTTGAACACAGGGTCCAAGCCCACCACTCTATCCACTACACCACACTGGAGATGCTGTAGCTCCAAATGACAATGAATGAATGAATTTGAATGTTATTAAAGATAATAACTTACAATAAATATATTCACTTGCGGTTTTTAGTTCAAATTGTTAGGGAATTCTGTTTGAAATTCTATTTCTTTATCTCAAACAGTGCGATGAATCACTAGATCAAATAATCATTGAGAGGCATTTAACATGAAAAAGCAAAAATATTTATTTCTACAGAGAAAGCGTACTGGGAGGTGAAAATAACAAACACTATAGAACTACATGCTTACACTAGAAGAGCATGTGCTTATTCCTAGATGGAGTTTAATATCTCCACGTTTTTTGACTTCAACCTCTTTGTTCAGCTTTTCAACAATATCTTTAATGTCCTCTTTGTTCTTAAAGCTCACAACCATATCGTTAACGTAGACCAGAATGTATTGATATTCTCCATCTTTAAGTCTAGTGTACATGCAGGGTTCAGCTTTCCCTTGCTCAAATCCTTGTTGCTGTAGTAGTCCAGTTATTTTGTCATACCAACTTTTTGCGGCCTGTTTCAAACCATACAGTCCTTTGTTGAGTTTGAAAACATAGTTCTCTTTGCCGGGGACTTGAAAACCTTCAGGTAGTTCCATATAGATTTCCTCTAATAGCAGCTCCCCATTAAAAAACGCCGTCTTAATGTCTAGGTGCTCTACAAGCTGATGCTGCCACACTCAGTAGTGTTTTAAGTGTAGCCCTATTGATAACTGGTGCAAAAGCCTCTGAATAATCAGTTCCAAATTCTTGCGCATAGCCTTTGGCTACTAGCCTTGCTTTGTACAAGTCTATAGTTCCATCATCTTTGTACTTTATTTTGTAGCCCCATTTACATCCAACAGGCTTTCTTCCTGCAGGTAGCTTTGTAAGAGTCCATACATCTTTTTCATAAATGGATAGTATCTCTTGATCTTCTTCGTGGTCTCTGTGCAGTCCCACACATGGGTCTTGCCGCAGGCAACGAATCCATTCCTCGGAGTTCCAATAGCTCGCCTATAGCGCTTTTTGGCGCGCTCCCCTCCCGCCCTGGGGAGCAGGCAGCGACCGCGCATGCCTGGAGCGGGGGGGGGAGCGCCTATCCCACTCAGTTTCTTCCTTTCCGCCGCCCGGACAACACCTTCCTCGCTGCGCTCTCTCCCTAGTTCGTCTCTTCTCGGCTCGTTCCCTCTCTTCATCTGGTATCGTATCTCTTTTTCCCCATTTTCTTCGTCCTAAAAAAAAAAAAAAAAAAAAAAGATAAACCGTTTCTGCGCTTTCCTTTCCTTTCTTTCTTCCCCTCCCCCCCCCCGCCCCTGTCCGGAGCGTATGGAAGGGAAGGTTACCTTCAAGAAGTGTAGGCACTGTGGAGCCAAAATCCCCACCACAGACGGCCATAGCCATTGCCTTTTCTGCCTTGGGGAGGGCCATCGAGTTGATTCTTGCCCTCATTGTGCAAACTTCGGCAAGCAGGCACGCAAGAACCGCGCTGCAAGACTACAGGCCTTCCTCCTTGAACGGTCCTTGCGGGCTATGCCCACTTCTGATTCGCCGCCTCCCCCACTTCGAGCGGGAGATTCGGCTTCCCCGGCCGCGCTTCAGTCTCAAAAGCCGCACAAGTCCGGGAAACGATCTCTAAAGCACTCCGAGACCGGCCACAAGTCTTCGGAAAAACTGCGTCATTCCGAATCCGATTCGGCGCCTAAGAAACCTCGGCATTCGGATTCGGCGGCTAAGAAACCTCGGCATCAGGGTTCGGCTCCTAAGAAACCTCGCCATTCCGAATCGGCTCGGCATCCCGAATCGGAGGATTCGGCTCTAAAGAGCCTTCACCAGCCGCACTCGGCGCCCGGGAAACCTCGGGACGCTATGGCTTCGACTTCCATGGCTTCGACTTCCCAGTCCACCTCGGCTCAGCCACTCCTGCCGCCTGAATTATCAACCCCGGCAGATGTCATTTTGGACATGCCTCAACTTACACCACATACCTCCACGGCCGTGGAGGTGATTCCAATCCGGTCTCGATCGCCTTCGGTGCACAGTCTGGTACCTTCCGAGTTTCTCGAACCCGACCGCACCACCGACCCGACTCAGACCTACCTGCGCTCATCTCTACGGCCAGAATCCTTCCGAGACGTCGCAGTCTCCCCACTATTCCGTGAATCGGCAACCCAAGTGTCCTCCCATCGGATTCGAGTTCGGTCACGTTCACCTCGTAGCCGCCACGACTCCGGATCTTCCGTTTACGTTGAGCAGCACGATTACCATTCTAGAAGGCGGTATGACTATTCGCCCTTCTCAAGATCTCCTTCACCTCGGCACAGTCGTTTCCGTCCTCTTTCACGATCGCCCTCCGATTCGGACGTTCATTTCAGATACCAGGAGTCGGAGCCTTATTTGCATCGCGACGTCTCCACTCCACGGATTCGTTATGGGGATTCTCCTCGACCCCGTCACACGCGCCCGACTCGACACGAGGACTCACCTCGACTCCATTATGAGCAGCCCTCTCGACTCCGTGACTTTCCTCGAAGGCATTTTGAGTACTCACCTCGACTCCGTGACCGCCTTCGATCCTTGGAACTGGAAGTTGACCCCTCTAGACACCATCAGGAGCGTCCTCGGTACCGGGACGTGGCTAGACCTCGCACAGCTTCTGCTACTGTGTCCGTTGCCCCGGCCACCCCACCCAGATCTCCTGCCAAGACTTCAGAACCTCGAGCTACTTCAGAACCTCGAGCTCCCATCTCGGAACCGCTCATACCTCCACCCTCTCCCTTAGGGGAGGCCTCCTTATCCGACAGAGAGTCCTCAGCCTCGTCGGACTCGGAAGACCATCCACCTTCCCTACCCTCTGATTCCGCGCAACAGCTCCGGCTCTCTCCATCGGATGCATCCAAGGCGTACCTCAACCTGATCACCTCTATGGCGGAAACGCTGAAGATACCACTCCCAGCGGACTCCCCCAAGGTGTCGGACATGGTACATGACTTAGTGCAGTCAGACTTCCCGCCTGGCTCCTTACTTCCGATGCTACCCGTGCATTTGGAGGGTCTCCGAGAGGCCTGGGATAAACCTGCCTCAGTCCCCCCCACTTCAAAGAGGTTTGACTCCCTCTATCGGGTCCATGCCCCCGACGCCAAGTTCCTAGCTTCGCATCCGGCTCCGAACTCCATAATCGTCCATTCGGCCACTAAGGCCAAACCCTCCAGACATCCCACACCACCGGATCGTGAGGGAAGGAAACTAGACACCTTAGCGAGAAAATTTTTTACTCTGGCATCTACCAACTCGAAGCTCAATAATTATTTAGCTTACTTTGCTGCTTACACCTTTAATTTGGCCAACCAGTTTACACCACTTATACCCTCGCTTCCTGACACCTCTCAGAAGACAGCCTCCGCCCTGGTCGCCGAACTGTCCAGGGTCTCCAAACAACAAATTAATTCCATTCGTCATGCGGTCTCCTGCTCTTCCCGAGTTTTCGCCTCTTCCGTCGCCTTACGCCGTCATGCTTGGCTTAGATCCACCAATCTGCAACCGGACATCAAGCAGAAAATAGAGGATCTTCCTTTTGACGGCCTTGGCCTCTTTCACGCTTCTACCGATGAGGTCTTGACTTCGGTCGACGACGGTCGTAAGAGGGCCAAACGCCTGGGAGTGTCTCAACCATCCTCACAACCATTTAATCGCAATAAGTCCTGGAAGCCATCCTTCCAAAGACGCCAACGTTCTCCAAAGCAAGGCGACTATTGGAAAAGACGGCCTACACAACAGAAACCTCCATTCAACCAGAGGCCGCGCCCTCAGCAAACCAAAAAGTCTTCCATCCCTACCAAACAGTCTCTTTGACTTCCCTCCCATGCAGCCGTCCTACCCAACACGTCTCTCCCCATTCTATCGGACTTGGAGCTTTATTACGACCGATTCCTGGGTACTCACCATCGTACGCCTGGGGTACGCAATCGAGTTCACTTCACCGCCTCACCACCACTACTTTATATCTACCCCCCCGTCTCCTCACCTCCATCAGGAGATTCTGGACTTGCTCCAGAAAAATGCCATAGAACCTGTTCCCCCTCAACATCGGGGGACGGGCTTCTACTCAAGATACTTCCTGGTCCCCAAGAGGGATGGAGGCAAGCGTCCTATTCTAGATCTTCGGAAGCTGAACAAATTCATCGAGTACAGGAAATTCAGAATGATCTCTCTGCAGTCCATCTTGCCCTTGATCCCAAAGAATTCCTGGATGGCTTCCCTAGATCTTCAGGACGCTTACTTCCATGTGACAATCCGACCTCAACATCGGAAGTATCTCCGCTTTGCAGTGGGCCAGGATCATTTCCAGTACGCATCCCTACCATTCGGTCTCTCCACTGCGCCCAGGGTTTTCACCAAGTGCATGGCGGTGGTGGCGGCTGCCCTACGGATCCGAAACATCCCAGTCTTTCCTTACATCGACGACTGGCTCCTCATTGCTCCGACACAGCATCAGCTGGAGTCCAATCTCCATACCACTCTTCTCCTCCTATCTTCTCTAGGCTTGCGTGTGAATGCCATCAAATCACACCTCACCCCAACTCAGGACCTCAACTTCATAGGGGCCTATCTCTGCACCTCCCTCCATCGTGCCTTCCTCCCAGAGGACCGCGCGCTGACAATCATCAACCTCGCCAGATCGGTTCAGCTACAACCTACCCAATCGGCCTTCACTATCCAACGCCTTTTAGGCCTGATGGCCGCCACTACAGCAGTCCTCCTCTTCGCCAGGCTACGAATGAGGCCACTTCAGCTATGGTTCGTACGTGCCTACCATCCTCACGTGCAGCCTCAGAGCACTCTGCTCACCGTTCCCCGGAGAGCACTTCTCTCCCTCACCTGGTGGACTGTACCCGACAACCTTCTCGCGGGCATGCCGTTTCTACCAACCCCTCCAGCGGCTACCGTGACAACAGATGCCTCCATGTGGGGCTGGGGAGCCCACCTAGACGGCAGAACTGTCAGGGGTCTTTGGACTCCTTCAGAGAGGGCCATGCACATAAACTGCTTAGAGCTGATTGCTGTACACAGGGCCCTCCAATCGTTCCTCCCTCTCATCGGGGGTCGCCACGTCCAGATCTCCACAGACAATATGGCAACAGTCTTCTATATAAACAAGCAGGGGGGCACCAGATCCCTGCGACTTTGCCGCATAGCCATACTTCTCTGGGAATGGTGTGTCAAACACAGCATCTACATGACTGCCATTCACCTCCCAGGTGTGGAGAATGTTCTGGCCGACTCTCTCAGCAGGCTGCGCATAGACGACCACGAATGGTCCATCAACCTGACTTACCTTCATCCCATCTTTCGGTGTTTCGGAACACCCAAGGTGGACGTCTTTGCATCCAGGGACAATGCCAAATGCCCTCGATTTTACACCAGAAGGGGCAGGGATGCCTTTCTACAAATTTGGAGAGGTCCCCTCCACTACCTCTTCCCTCCAACCCCCCTACTAACCAAGGTACTCACGAAGATCTCACGAGACGGCACGGACTGTATTCTAATTGCTCCTTGGTGGCCACGGCAACCGTGGTTCACGCGGCTGCTGCAAATGTCTGGTCACACTTACCGCCGTCTCCCTCTAATGAACGATCTCCTATCGCAGGCCAACGGCCAGATACTACATCACAACCCTCAGGTTCTGGCCTTGACAGCGTGGAGAATCCGCCCTCCTCCCTCTCTGCTGATGTAGCCAACATCATCCTCAACGCTAGGAAGCCTTCCACAAGACTTTCGTACCAGCGCAAGTGGAAGCGCTTCTGCTCCTTCGCGGCATCTAATCACTCTCGAGCAGAATCGGCACCGCTAAATCTGGTCCTCGACTATCTGCTCTCCCTGCAGAGATCAGGACTCTGTTATTCTTCCCTGAAAGTTCACCTCTCCGCCATTTCCGCGTTTCATGACCCCGTTGAAGGCAAGACGGTTTTCTCCCATAGCCTTTCCAAATCCTTTCTTAAGGGAATGTTGCATCTCCACCCGCCTGTCAAGCCTTTCGTTCCAGCTTGGAGTCTATCCCTCGTTCTTTCATGTTTAATGAAACCCCCGTTTGAACCTATGGCCACCATAGATCTCAACCTTCTCTCCTGGAAAACAGCATTGCTGGTTGCCCTCACCTCTGGGAAGCGTGCAAGTGACTTATGTGCTTTCCGACATGACTCCCCCTACACCATTTTCCATAAGGATAAGGTGGTCCTACGTCCAGACCCTGCTTTCCTCCCTAAGGTTGTTTCCCAGTTCCACTTATCGGCGTCAACTTCCTTACCTGCATTCTTCTCCTCTCCATCAGACCCAGGGCAGAGAGCCCTGCACTCTTTGGACGTTAAAAGAGCCTTGTCATTTTACCTGGCTCGTACGCAACCGTTCCGTAAGGACCCTAATCTGTTTGTGGCCTACGGCAAACCTCACAGAGGGCACAAGATTTCTACTCAGAGACTTTCGAAATGGGTAGTTAGTGCCATCAGGTTGTGTTACGAACTGGCTAAGCAGCCTTTGCCCGAAGGCCTTAAAGCCCACTCTACCAGAGCGGTCTCGACGTCTTCGGCTTTCCTGCAGGGCGTCTCCCTAGAGGACATCTGTGCTGCTGCATCGTGGTCCTCTCCATCCACGTTCGTCTCCCATTACGCCCTAGACGTGCGTGCGAGACGGGACGCCTCTTTCGGCCAAGCGGTCCTCAGATCCATCTTCCACTGAAGTTATGGGTGAGTGCATTCGCTTTCATCTCTTCATTGCATGTAGATAGTGTTCTGATCATGTGATATATGACTAACTCTCCTTTTCTCCAGCACCCTCCTCCAGGTCATTAAGCTGGCTAGTCACCCATGTGTGGGACTGCACAGAGACCACGAAGAAGATAAACAGGTTGCTTACCTGTAACTGATGATCTTCGAGTGGTCATCTGTGCAGTCACACACGCCCACCCAGCCTTCCCCGCTGCTGGCCTCTTGTGATTGTTGCCTAACTCTGTACAGTGTCAGTGTCAGCGGCGGCTGGAAGAAACTGAGTGGGATAGGCGCTCCCCCCCCCGCTCCAGGCATGCGCGGTCGCTGCCTGCTCCCCAGGGCGGGAGGGGAGCGCGCCAAAAAGCGCTATAGGCGAGCTATTGGAACTCCGAGGAATGGATTCGTTGCCTGCGGCAAGACCCATGTGTGTGACTGCACAGATGACCACTCGAAGATCATCAGTTACAGGTAAGCAACCTGTTTTTCCATTGCTTGAATCCATTTCTCCCTTTCTTCATTAGGTAAATCACACACTTGTTTCCAGCTCTTGGGTTGCTTTTTAAGTTTCACAGTCTCTATAGATCTCACAGTATCACAGTATCCATATTTCTGTGGTGGTTGTCCTTTTGTGCTTCTTTCTGATCGTCTTAAAATGAGTGGAGGTTCTGTCGCTCCCTGCGGTGTGGTCCCTGTTTCCCCTTCTGGTTCAGTAGAGTCTTCAGAAGATAGACCTGCTGGTTCACCAGTGGTCACTACAGGTAACCAACTATACCAATCTTCAGAAGCATCATCAGTAACCTCAGGATCAGATTCAGGTACACAGGGTGCTGTAGGCAAATTATTGTTATCCACAAACACAACATTACAATATTTAGTCTTATTCAGCTTTGGATCATAGATTCTGTAGCCTTTTCCCACTGAGGGATATCCTACTATGAACCCAATCTCAGTCCTTGCATCAAGCTTCCCTCTATTTTCTCTAGGAACATATGCATAGGCTTTTGCTCCAAAAGTTTTAATGTGCTTAAGTCCTGGCTTCTTGCCAAACCAAGCCTGGAACGGAGTAATTCCTGTTACTTTTGAATGTATTCTATTGTGGAGATACACTGCTGTATTTACAGCTTCAGCCCACAGGCCTTTAGGTAATCCAGAATGCATGAGCATTGCTCTGGTCATTTCCTGTAACACACGATTAAGTCTTTTTGCACTCCCATTCTGCTGCGGAGTGTATGGGACAGTCACTTTGTGTTCAATCCTTTCTGCTTTCAGAAATTTCTTAAACTCATTATTGCAATATTCACCACCTCCATCTGTCAGCAAACTTTGAGGTGCACGCCCAAATCTGTTTTTAACCATGGCAACATATTCTTTAAATTTATCAAGAGTCTCATCTTTTGATTTGAGCATATAGACACTGCTATATTTTGTCTTTGCTTCTGTGAAAACTGAGAAAAATTTATTTCTCCCAATCGAGGCTTTTATAGGCCCAACATCACTGAATATTGTTTCCAAAACCCTTTCATTATGCACACTGCTTTTTCCACTGAAGCAAGGTGCGGTTCCTTTTGTTCTCAGACAAACATCACATCTTTCTTTGGATTTATCACAATGCACAACATCAAGTCTACAATTCTTTAGCAACTTCTCAACACTCTGCATGCTTCTATATGCTAACTTTACATGCCAAACATAAACACATCTCCTGTGGTCACACTTTCTGCCTTCAGTCTGGCAAACAGTCTTTTCCACAACATCAACAGCATCTGACTTTTCACTTAACTCCATAATATAATGAGCTCCATTTTTTTTATCCAGTTTAAAACTAATTCCAGAATTCTTCTGAATAATTTCACCTTCATCTCCTTTATCAAGATATACAGCATAATTATTTCTTATAAGCACTTGGCTTGAAAGTAAATTCTCAGTTGATTCAGGTGCATAAGCTACATTTTTCAGTATTACTGGCATTAAATCTCCATCAGTGGTAAGCAATTTCATTTTGATCTCAACCACACTGCAAGCTTGTAAGGGTTTCTGGTTGGCACCTATCATTTCAGGTCTCTGACTTTCATCCAACTCTGAAAACATGCCTTTATATCAACAAAAATGTATAGAAGTTCCACTATCAATTAAAAATCTTCCTCTTTCACCAATAAAATTCACATTATTAACATGCATGGTACTTTCTCTGTTCTTTTCTTTGTTCCCGCCTGGGTCATGTGGCTTGGAAAATTTCTGGTTTAAAAATTTCCGGCTGCTATTATTTCTATGGCCACGAGATGGCGCCTGTGTTCCCTCATTTGAAACGTGCTTTAAAATTGCTATTCCTTTGTTTAGTGTCCTTGTCCCCAGATCTGGAGGCTGCTTCCTCCTCGATAGCATTTAACAGGCCTTCCAGACTCAAATCCTTTTGCAGTCTCAAAATCATCTTAATTGGCTTGTAGCTGTTTGGTAGAGCTTTTAATATAGTTGGGCTTAAGTCTCATTCTGCAATAGGTTCACCAAGCTCCTGTAGTCTGGATTGCATGCACATAAATTCCTTTAGACGTTTAGTCACATTCTCCCCTTCTTGCACTTGAAAACCAAATATTTTGCCCTTTAAATCATGAATAGTGCTTATGGGAGTTTTGTTATATTTATCTTTAAGGCATTCAAGCATTTCTTTTGCAGTTTTAAGAGTTTGCAATTCAGGAATTTCATATGCCTCAATAGATTCTAAATTGAGAGTTTTTGCAAACCCGTCTAGCCGTTTGATTTGATTTGATTTTTCTTGCTCATTCTCAGGGGAATTTTCCAACAGAACTCTTTCAGCTCCATAAATCTCACGTTTTTGCATTAGGAGTGAGAGCCAGAATGAGAAATTATTCTTAGTTAACTTCAGGGTACTAACTCCTATCACTGGTAGGTTATTCACGGTACCAACACCAAGATTTGCAGTGGCTGTTCCAGAAGATGTGGAAACAGAAAGTCCAGTGGCTCCTATCTCTGGGTTTGACATTTTTCACAGCAATCAGGCAGGACAGAGTTAAAAATTCTTCCTTCCTCACTGGAGAGAAAAGGCGGCTGAATGTGCGCACATGTTTGCAGCAAGGCTCTTCCAAGGTCTCCGACGTAATCCATAGAAAAAGGGTCAAAAAGCTCCAAAAATTCTCTTTCTAGCACATCTGAGGCTTTTAGACAAAAGTGGCAGCATTTCCAAATCAAGACAATCTGAATTCAAAGCTCATTTAAGTCAGATCGCTCTCAGTAATGGCAAGAGAAAAAAAGATGTCATTTTAAAATTGAGGCTTGTCTGCACAGCTTAGCAGCTTTTTTACTATTGCTTTCTAAATGCTCACAAAGGCGATCCAGATTAAAAAAAAATCATTTCGAGTTCAAAAAACAGTCCATGCTATAAGCTACCAGCTTGATGGGAAAAACCAAGAACCATCTGCTCGGCTACCAATTTTGTTAGGGAATTCTGTTTGAAATTCTATTTCTTTATCTCAAACAGTGCGATGGATCATTGGATCAAATAATCATTGAGAGGCATTTAACATGAAAAAGCAAAAACATATTTATTTCTACAGAGAAAGGGTACTGGGAGGTGAAGATAACAAACACTATAGAACTACATGCTTACACTAGAAGAGCATGTGCTTAATGGAAGACCACTTCCTCCTTCTTCTTGAACTCCCTGCCTGAACAAAGGAAGTCACCTGACTAACTGACCAGACAAACAAAACAGGTTTTCCCTTCTAGACCTTGATTGACAGCAGTCAGTATCTTCTTCCCAGGTCATGCAGACAATAGGGAATCAGGCACACAGTGCTAACCCTATAATGACTGGAACTTTAGAACATTGCAAAGGACATACAAAACAGATACATATTTCCAAGACAAATTCTATTAATAATGTGCAAAATATATCAAACATTGCATTGTTTTCTACACATCACTAAAACCCAGTAAACAATGAATGAATAAGTCTAGTCCACTCCTTTGCATGGAGTTACCCTAAGGCAGAAGTCTTTAATTGCAGGATAATCCTGGTGTTCTTGTAGAACACTGAGGGTGTAAACGCCCTTGGGTGAATAGCAAAGCCAAATGAATATTCATGGTAAAAAAAATTTGTATTTTACTATATTTATACCAGAGCCCTGTGGCACAGAGTGGTAAAACTGCAGTACTGCAGTCGGAGCCCTCTGCTCACAACCTGATTTTGATCCCAGCAGAATCTGGGTTTAAGTTGCTGGCTCCAGGTTGACTCAGCCTTCCATCCTTCCGAGATCGGTTAAAGGGGTACCAAGCGTGCTGGGGGTAAAGTGACTGTAGATGACTGGGGAAGGCAATGGCAAACCATCCCATAAAAAGTCTTGCCGTGAAAACGTTGTGAAAGCAACATCACCCCAGAGTAGAAACTGATTGGTGCTAGCACAGGGGACTACCTTCACCTTTATATTTATACCACAGTCCCCATTAATACACGTAGCTCCAAATAAAGCAGGCAGCTTTCTACAGCAGTCTTTCTCATAAGAATGTAAGAGCCCTGCGGGATCAGACCAGTGCAGTCCAGCCTTCTGTTTCACATAATGAAAAAGAGTTGGTTTTTATGCCACGCTTTTCAGTACCCGAAGGAATATCAGAGTGGCTTGCAATCTCCTTCCCTTCCTTTCCCCACAGCAGACACCCTGTGAGGTAGGTGGGGCTGAGAGAGCTCTGTGAGAAATGTGACTGGCCCAAGGGTGTCCAGTTACTGCACGTGGAGTGGGGAATCAAACCTGGTTCTCCTGATTAGAATCTGCTGCTCTTAATCACTACACCAAACTGGCCACCCATTTGCCCAGGAGGGCCAGCCAACAGGCCACAGAGGCCAAGGCCTATCCCAACATTACCTCCTAGTTCTGGTACGCAGAGACTGACTAGACACAAAGGTGCTCTTTGGTCATTGTGGCTGGCAGCCATTGATGGGACCATGAATACCCCCCTTTTAAAGTCACATATGCTAGTGCTTTTATAATGCTTTATTTTGTAAGCCACCTTGGGCAGGTACCTTGAAGAGGTAACGTAATTTTTTTCTGAATAGTGGGGGAGTGGTTATAGCACAGCAATGTGTGTAGTAGAGCCAAGAGATCCTAAGATTGCCTGCCAGCTTAGTGTTATACATCACTGGGTGGCGAGCTAGACTTGTTGGGGGGGGGGGGTTGAGCAAGTTCTGAGAGAACTGTGACTGACCCAGGGTCACGTGGAGGAGTGCCAATTTGAACCCGGTTCTCCAGATTAGAATCCGCCGCTCTTCACCAATACACTACACTGGTTTTCTTACATTTGGGGAAATTGCAGGGGTCAGCACACCTGGAGTACAGTGGATGAACCTCACCCTGGGAAAACCTCCTTTGTGATCAAGGTGTTTCCCCTGCCAGGTAAATAAAGAGCAGCCATCAGTACATCCATTGCCAGTGAATCCCACAATTTAATTACTTACTGAGTAAATAAGTACTCCCCCCCCAAATCCTTACAACAGCCCTGGGATAGATTTGGCTGAGAAAGAGTGAATGGCTCACGGTCACTCGGTGAGTTTCACGGCTGAATGGGGATTTGCACCTGGCATTCCCAGATCCTAATCTGACATGGGTAACTGCTACACCACACTGGCTCTCAGGGACTATCAAAGCCGCACTGTTATCTCTCTGCTGCAACTTAAATTTTGCATTTGAATAACATCAACTGTCCCAATAAGTACAGAATGTGGCAATTTATGGGTGTATCTTCAGCTCTGATCACCTGGGCGTATTGCTAATTGCTACTTTGCAGATAGTGGAAACATCACCACAGCAGTGCCAACCTGTGCCAAGATACAGGCCCTTGCTTGGGATGCAACCTGCCATTCCCATGATGACCACCTGAGGTCAGTGTTTGCTAGTCCGTCATTGAGAAAAAAAAGAGACCTGCCAAGAACCAACCAAGAGATAGGATAAACTCCCTGGCCAAAGTTGCTCAGATATCTTTTATTTATTTATTCACTATAGTCCCTCTTTTTCACTTGGACTCAAGGAGGATTACACAGAATGAATCAATATAATCGACTGGATGGGACATTCAGTAAGCAATAAAATAGAGTGGTAAGCTGCAGTACTGCAGTCCACGCTCTGCTCCCAAACTGAGTTCAATCCTGGTGGAAGCTGGCTTCAGGTAGCCAGCTCAAGGTTGACTCAGCCTGCCATTCTTCCGAGGTCGGTAAAATGAGTACCCATAAAGTAAAGTGTAGATGACTGGGGAAGGCAATGGCAAACCACCTGATAAAAAGTCTGCCAAGAAAACATCGTGATGCGACGTCACCCCATGGGTTGGTAACATATTGTTACCTCATTAAGGTTGCAGACCCAATCAGAAATAATAAAAAAATTAAATGATGCAAAAGTGACATAGTAGAATCCTAGCTTTGGCAAGCTAAACACAGGCCAGAGTCCCTAACGATTTATCTTTTTTGCCATCACAAGTGGACTTCAGAGTGAAAGCAGTACAGAATTAAATTTGTGATTGGACTTTAGTAACAGTATATTGTGCAGAAGTAAATGGCTTTGTAATTGACCAGAAAGTATATTTATTGTTTTCTTGTATTATTTTTGTTAGCACTGTGTGCTATTACTATGATGAGTATTTCTGGATGAGAAATAATCATTGAGTGTCAATTGTGAGTGTCATTGACTAATTATTGAAAACAACTGTTACATTGCTTTCTCCAGGATTTCAATTTTGCTGCGTATTCCTGTTGCGTTGCCAAATCTCCAGGCGGAGCCTGGTGATCTCTCAGAATTTGAACTAATCTCTGGATATTTTGGGGGTGGAGCTTGAGGACAGGGCTTGGGGAGGGGCTTCATTGGGATATAATGCCAGAGAATCCACCAAAGTGACCATTTTCTCCAGGTGAACTGATCTCTGTCTCTTGGATTTCAGTAGCAATCCCAGGAGCTCTCTAGCCACCAGCTGGAGGCTGGCAACCATACTCCCAAAGGAAGCCCCAAAGGTCAAGGGGGATCATTCTTGCTGTTCTCTTTTCATTTTTTTAAATTGTTAAACCACCTTGAGTATCTTTAACATCCTTTAAAAATGTTAATTGGAGAGGGGGCCCAGAGATCCAAACCGGCAAGCGGGAAGCTTGGGGGAGGGGAGAGAATCAGGAGAGGCAGTTTGGTGTAGTGGTTAAGTGTGCAGACTGTTATCTGGGAGAATTGGGTTTGATTCCCTACTCCTCTACTTACACCTGCTGGAATGGCCTTGGGTTAGCCATAGCTCTCATAGCTGTCCTTGAAAGGGCAGCTTCTGTCAGAGCTCTCTCGGCCCCACCCACCTAACAGGGTGTCTTGTTGTGGGGGAAGGAGATAAAGGAGGTTGTAAGTCGCTCTGAGACTCTGGCTGTGATCACACACCCCTAATAATGCACTTTCAATCCACTTTCCAACTGGATTTTGCAAGCTCACACAGTAAAAAAGTTGGAAAGTGGACTGAAAGTGCATTATTTAGTGTGTGCGATCACAGCCTCTGATTCAGAGAGAAGGCGGGGTATAAATCTGCGGTCTTCTTCTTCTTCCCTTTTGCGCCCCAGCCGGACGCCCGCTCGCCGCCTTTTCAAGCCACCAGTCCCAAGGAGGGTGGGTAGGGGGATCCGAGGCCCGGCGTTTGGGCTTGGGCACCGGAGCTCGCCAGGCGGCGCGCCAGGGCAGGGTCCCGTCCAAGCCTCCCGCCCCCCCTGGCTGAGCGACAGCTCCATGTGCGGCCGGGTATAAATAGCGGGGTGGCGGCCCGCCCCGGGTGATTGACGGCTGGTGCGCTGCGCCGACTAGGACTGGGAGCCGCCCGGGACCCCCGCGCGCCCCCCTTGCCTCCGCCGCCGCCAAGCTCCTCACTTTCCGGCCGGGCAAATGGGCTCCAGGCGGAGGCCTCTGGGCCGCTCCTACTCGGGCAACGGCCGCTTCTTGGCCTACAGCCCCGCCGGCGCGGGCAGCGACGGCGAGGACAACGGGCCGCTGGTGGAGAGCCGGCCCGAGCGGCGCAGCTACATGCTCAGCGTGCGCCCGGAGAACAGGTAGGCGCCGCCGGTGCGCAGGGTCGGGGATTCCCACGGCGCAAACCCGCCTTGTCGTGCGCCAAGGCCGGGCTGCTTTTCTTCCAATTGTGGCGCAGCGACCCATCCCCGCGCCGAGAAGCTCCGATCGAGCGCAGATTTAGGGCGAGAGACGCGCATGTGCACTCGAGGCGGCGTTAGTTTGCGGAATTCGCTGCCACGAGATTTAGGATGCTTGGATTAAGTGGTTTTGGAGAGCGGGAAGGGTAGAGTTAGAGGAGGTGGATCGGTGTCAACCTAAAGAGACGCCCTGGGTCAGAGGCGGGGGTGCGCCCACTTCATACCTACGGCTGGGGGATGCGGAGGGGGCAGGGCCAGATTAACAATTAGCCAAAGTAGGTAATGGCCAATGGGCCCCCCCCCCCGCATTTGGGGCCCCGGGCTGGCTCCCCCCCTTTCTCTCCTGCTTGCAGCCCTTCCAGCCTACATGCACAGCCAGCAACTGAGCCTGTCTTTGCCGGATTTGCCTGGAGAAACGGCTGCTGCTGGCGTCATCATCAAGTTTGCCTCTCTCTGCATCTCCCCCACAACTTTGTGAAAGGGGCTTTGGAGAAGGTGCCTGCAGGCTGCAGCGGGAGTGGGGGGGCATGGGTGGTGGGGTGGGTGCTCTGACTGAGATAATTTGAGAGGGATTTTGAGTGGGATTTTGACTGCCTAGGGGCCTCCAGAGGGTTTAATCTGGCACTGGGAGGGAGGGGGGTGTTGCGTCTTATATTTTGCTTGAAGGCTTCCTGGGGGCGCCTGGCCACAGTTGGAAACGATGCCGGTGGATTAGATTAGAAGGGCCAGTGGTCAGATCCTGCACGGTTCTCCCACCCCACGCTGTCTCTGGTGCAGTACCGTTTCCTAAGAACTATAATCTGTAGCTCTTGCTCCTGTTTCAGAGTCAGGTGTCAATATGTGTCATATTAACAAAGAAGAGAGCGCCTTGGAGCATGTGTAGACGCCCCTTGCTTTTGTTTACCAAGTAACCCCATGACCTGGCTTCTGGATTTCCTAGGAGGAAAGAGAACACTTTTGTAGATCAGAAGGCCTGTGACTCCCAAGGCAGCACCGCACCGGCAGCTCATCCGCTGGGCTGGGCTGGGCTTGGAACGAGGCCCAGGAGGGATGAGGCAAGATGCTTTCCTGGGCTTGTGTGCGAAGGAGGGAGCCCAGCCAAATTCCCCGGCCCCTGGATTAAAAGAAGGAGGCTACTGTTGTTTCCTAGAGATCTGCTAATTCCTAGCATGGGCAAGGAAATCTCAAGTCTGAGATGTGGCTGTGGGTGTGTAGGTGTGCTTGTGACTTCTTGCCAGCCTTGTGGAGGTACCCAGGAAGGGGCTTTCTGCTGTCTGGAGGGAGAGGGACAGCAGACATAGTGGTCACAGCCTGGAGTGGCAGATCTGTCTGCGTCTAGAAAATCTAAGTGAGAGTTGTCCCAGCACCTCTGTGGTCTTTAAACTTTACGACTTTCTTTATTTCACTGATCATCTTGCTTTTCTCCCCGTTGGGGACCCAAACTGGCTTACGTTGTTCTCCTCTCCTTCGTTTTATCCTCACGGCAATCCTGTGAGGTAGGTTAGGCTGAGAGTATGCCAATGGCCCAAGGTCACCCAGCAAGCTTTCTCGACCAAGGAGGGATTCGAACCTAGCTCTCCCAGATTCTAGTCTGGCACTCTAACCACGACACCACAATGTTTGATGCAACCCCTTTGTCCCCCTTTCCCTATCATACCAAAAATCTAATGATGTATAGATGATACTTTAGGGTGTAAAGTCTTCAAGGCGGGGACCGTTGGCCATTAATGGTGTTACAGAATTGCCCTGACCAGGATGGCCCAGGCTAACCCATCAGCTCTCAAAAGCTTAACAGGATTGGCCCTGCTTAGTATTTGGATGAGTGACCTCCAAGGAAGTCCAGTGTCTCTGTGCACAGGCAGGCAATGGCAAACCTCCCCTCTTCACCTCTTGCCTTGAAAAACCTAAAGATAAAAGTAGTCCCCTGTGCAAGCACCAGTCATTCCCAACTTTGGGGTGATGTCGCATCACGACGTTTTCACGGCAGATGTTTTACGGGATGGTTTGCCATTGCCTTTCCTTGTCTTCTATACTTTCCCTCCAGCAAGCTGGGTACTCATTTTACCAACCTCAGAAGGATGGAAGGCTAAGTCAACCTTGAGCTGGCTAGCTGAACCCAGCTTCTGCCAGGATCGAACTCAGGTCATGAGCAGAGAGTTTGTACTGCAGTGCTGCAGCTTTACCACTCTGGGCTGCTTGAAAAACCTATGGGGTCATTATAAGTCATCGAGGACATGGTAGCACTTCCCAACACCAATACTCCCACTAAGCTGTAGAATCATGTAAGCAAAAATTCTACTTTGTGAGCTATTGGCATTGTATTAAGAACTAAGAGGCTAAAACACTGTGAGCTAGCTCACACCAACTCAGTTTAGCGAGAACACTGCCCACCGTCATAATTTAATGCCTTAATGGCCTTATGAAGAGTTGGTTTAGATTTTGTGTTTCCAGTTCATGCAGATAAATCTAGCTGTCCCCATCAACAGTGAGAATAATAACTTATTTAAAACATTGTAAAGCCACCTTTCCACCCAACTTCAGGCCCCCGAGGCAACAAACAAGAAAAACATTAAAGCATAATTAAAAGAACCCCACAGAAATATATAAAAATGATTTTAAACAATTAAAACTCATAAAAACAAGAACAAAATAATTGAAACAAAACTCATAAAAGGGGAAAGGTCCCTTAAAAATCAGTGAGGGAATGTTGGACAAAACAGGAAATATTCACCCACTGGTGGAATACAATGATAGAACGAGACAGACAGGTCTCCCTGAGAAGAGAGTTCAACAGTTTTGGTGCCACAACCAAGAAGGCTCTTTCTTGGGTTGCCACCTATTTAGCCTCAGATGGCAAGGCACTGGGAGCAGGGTCTCTGAAGATTATCATAATAAATAAATAAATAATTGCACTTATTTCCCACCTTTCTTGTATCATGAACCTCAAGTCATCTTTTGAGATCTAAGAGATCTCCCATCCAAGCACCGACCAGACCCAGATTTGTTTTGCTTCCTCAGGGTTGCTGTAGCCTGCCCCTCCAGCCACATCCAGGTTAAAATTATCTCTGTCTGAACTGACAACAGCTTTTCAGACTGAGAGCCCCTCCGTCCATTGCACTTGAGCCCTGATTAGGATTGGGCTTCAGCAATGTTTCAGAATCACTTTTAAAACGATAATGGTGTCCTCATGGTAGGTGCTACAACGCTAATTCCTTCTGCGCTGTTCACTGAACGTCCCATCCTTTCTGTTGCAGTGACTCACTCTGTGTCGTTTGCCTTGAGTCCTAGTGAGAAAGGTGGATGAGAAAGAACATAAATAAATAAATGAGGATGCCAAGATAGTTAGCTTGGCCCAGAGTATTGTGAAAACTGGGTGCCTTTGGGCCAGTCTCTTTCCCTCTCTCTCTGCCTATCCTGCCTTGCAGGGTTATTGCAAGGGCAAAATGAGTGGGAAGTATGTGTGCCATCCTGTACTTTTTGGATGTCTGTCTATCTGTGCTACTAGACTTGATTTTGTTCTATTGCAACCCAACATCCTCTGTCTGTCTCTCTCATCTGTCTGTCTGTCTGTCTTACTGGTCTTGATTCTGTTTTGTTGCAGACCAACATAGCTTCCCTTCCTCCCTTGCTCTGCTACTGAATTCTAGCCCGCCCTCCCTCCCTTCCTTCCTTCCTTCCTTCCTTCCTTCCTTCCTTCCTTCCTTCCTTCCTTCCTTCCTTCCTTCCTTCCTTCCTTCCTTCCTTCCTTCCTTCCTTCCTTCCTTCCTTCCTTCCTTCCTTCCTCCCCCCTCCCCCCTTCTAGCTGTTCTATTGAAGACCAACACGGCTGTCCTCTGAAACTGCCCGTCTGTTTCATGTTAATGTCCATTCAGAGTATTCACACACTACCCAAAAGTCTGATCTCCACTATTCCACAGCACAGTTAACAGGTAGGGAAAGATCAGAGCGGAGAGAGGGCACCAGTCAAGGCAGATGCCAGCGGTCCGGTTGAGCTTAAGGCTGCTTCAGATATCTTTGCAGAGAAGACGTAAGTGTGCAGACATGCCCCAAGGAGCGTCAGGCAAGGCAAGTGCAGCATCTACTTCTATAGTTCCCACCTGTTTTCACACCCCAATCACGTTTGAACCCCATGATTTGAAACTTTAAAATAGCAAAGGCTTGGTTGGCACCAAGTGTGGTAAGAAGGACCTCTGATATTTTTGGTCAAACTCACATAGCCCAGAAGACCCTCCTCCTCCGAGGGGGAAGGCAGCTGTGCCACAGTTGAGCATTTTCATACATGAAGCTTTAAATAGTCTTTCCTCTTCTCTGGGACGTTTGTCATGCGAATGAGCATCCTGAGGACCATAGGCTAGGTTTTACATTACCAGTTGATTCACACGTGAACTGCTTTAGGCATCTGGCCCGAAGATGCTCCGGGATTTTGTCAGGGTTTTCGGCACCCTCGCTTCATAACTGGGATGGCCCTTGGAATCCTGTTTCTCATCTGCTTGCCACGTTGTAAATGCAGCGGCTTAACCCTGTGATCTTTTGTGAAAGGATGAAATATTGGGGTGGGGGGAGACAAAGGATCATTGACTTTAGGCTCTGGCTGGACCCAAGGGGCATCACAGTTTGGATGTTACCTTGCACAGGTGTAGATGTGGGATGGATGAGGGGGAAATTGAGGTGGAGGACTGGTGGGCTTCCACTCACTGATATATTTTTTTTGGTCCACCTTCTTGGGAAGGAAGGTGGCTTGATATAGTCCCATCTTGGAAGCTATGCATGGCCAGTGCATGGGAGTAGGCCAGGTAGGTGGCCTGGTGCCACCTAGCCCATGGAGGTGCTGCCAGGTGCCCCCTCTCCCACGTGTCATGTGCTCTGAGGATCCAGGGAACACAAAAGCAGCTGGGTTGAGCGCTCTCGCCTTCCCCAAGCACTTGCCCCAACGGAAGGGGCAGGCTCCATGGAGCGTACGCACCACCTGGGGAATGCAAAGGTGGTCACCCGTGACCCCACTCAGCCTTCCTTTGACCTGGGAAGGGTGGGCAGGGTTGGGGGGCTGGGCAGCAGTGGGTGCACTGCCCTCCCCCGGAAGTTAGGGCAGGGGAAGAGGTCCTGCCCGGGGCGGCAGAGCCTCTGGTGCTGGCCCTGCTTGGAAGGGAGACCTCTAAGGAAGACTCTGCTGAGAGAGGCAATGGTCAACCACCTCTGCTTCTCACTTGTCTGGAAAGTGCCTTGTTGGGTTTGCTATGTCAGCTGTGACTTGATGGCCCTTTACACACACACACACACACTCATACACCTGATCTTGAGCTCAGCAAAGGCAAACAGCGGTGGAGTAGATGTTGGAGCGGAAAGGGTAGTGATGAATGGATGGTTCTGCACTTCTGTCTCTTTAAACCCCCCCTCCCCAAACGTGACAGCTGTGTGCGCAACCCATGCTGTAACATCTAGTATATGGCCTTTTTTGTAATATCTAATATATGGAGCTTCTTTGTTGTTATCCAAATGTTTAGCAAAATATTTGTTTTGGGTAACCAAAGGATGTTTATACTGTTCAAATTATCAGTCTGAAAACCATAGAAAAGTTAATTTTCTCTCTGTAATAGTCTGGACCACTTTGACCTGAATGGCTCAGCCTGATCTTGTTAGGTCTCAGAAGCTAAGCAGGGTTGGCCTTGCATGAGAAACCACCAAGGAAGTCCAGGGTTACTATACAGAGGTAGGCAATGGCAAACCACCTCTGTTCATCTCTTGCTTTGAAAAACCTGTGAGGTTGCCAAAAGCTGACAGCACGTTCTACCACCAAGATAGCCCTTGTCAGAACTTGGAAAATAAGCAGGGTCAGTCTTGGTTAGTACTTGGATGGGAGACCACCAGGGAGTCCAGTGTTGCTATGTAGAGGCAGGCAATAGCAAACCCCCTCTGTTTGTCTCGTGCCCTGTCCTGGATGGCCCAGGCTAGCCTGATCTCATCCGCTCTTGGAAACGAAGCAGGGTTGATCCTGGTTAGTGCTTGGATGGGAGGCCACCAGTGAAGTCCAGGGTCGCTACGCGGAAGCAGGCAATAGCAAATGATCTCTTTTTATCTCTTGCCTTGACATGGATGGCCCAGGCTAGCTCAGTCGGGGCTTTTTTGTGTGGAAGAAGCCCAGCAAGAACTCATTTGCATATTAGGCCACACTCCCTGACATCACCATTGTTTTATGCAGGGCTTTTTATAGGAAAAGCCCCAGCAGGAACTCATTTGCATATTAGGTCACACACCCCTGGCACCAAGCCAGCCGGAACTCCGTTCCTGTGCGTTCCTGCTCAAAACCCAAAACAAAACCCTGAGCTCAATCATTCTTGGAAACTAAGCAGGGTTGGGCCCCGGTTAGTATTAGGATGAGAGATTAACAGGGAAGACAGGGTTAGAACATAAGAACATAAGAGAAGCCATGTTGGATCAGGCCAGTGGCCCATCCAGTCCAACACTCTGTGTCACACAGTGGCCAAAAAATACCAGGTGCCATCAGGAGGTCCATCAGTGGGGCCAGAACACTAGAAGCCCTCCCACTTTTGCTATGTAGAGGCAGGCAATGGCAGATCACCTCTGTTTAGTTCTTGCCTCAAAAACCTTAGGGGGTCACCGTAAGTGGTTGTGATCTGACAGCGTCTCCAACCACCACCAATATTCTGGATCAGTAGCACTTTGTGTGTGTGTGTGTGTGTGTGTGTCTATAATCAGTAGCTTTGGGATTTTGGATCTGAGGGAAGCAGAATCGCTTTGTTTTTACACGAAGAACTGCCAAAGGTATGCTCTCACAGTTGTGCACGCATATGATTTTTGCTGAGCCATTTATTTTTAGAATAAAATTGGGGTGTGTGTGTGTTACATAAGGGATTATAGATGCAGGCCAGGAACTCAAATTTGGATGGCGAAGACGTATTGTCATGTACCATTACTATTGGACTGCACCTACAGCATTGCTGGCGATTAGCAGAGCAGACGAACACATCGTTTTATTGTATGTTTATATGAAGACAGAATGGTGACTGTGAGCATTTGCACAAATGGCATTTCTCTCTCTGGGCAATACATGACATGGGCAGAGGAAACAAGCCAGGATATGAAGCTTTATAGGTCCCTATTGGTTTCTTACGTCACCTGAGCCCCATGGAGCTTGTAGCTGCAATACCCTTTTTGGCCACCAGTGGTGTTGGCACTGTGCTGTAGAAGAGACCAGTCCAGGTGCCTTCTCCTGTCACTGCTGACAGTGATACAAAAACTAAGGCTGTCAGAGTCCCTGGAATGACACCATCAGGGCAGTCTTAACTAACAGGCAACAAGGGCAGCTGCCCCGAGCTCCATGTTGGGAGGTGCCCATCCATCCACAGACCTGCCCCGAAAAAAGGGTGAAAAGAAAAAAACGGCCTCTTGGTGCCACCTGTGCCCACCTCATTTGGGGTTCATGCAGCAGTCTTGCAGTGGCATCTCCTACCCACCTTAGATGGGGCAAGGGCCACCCCTTGACTGGCCACAGCAGGAGGGCCAGCTATGGGGTGGCAGTGATTTTAGGGCCGCATCTTGGTCTTTTGCCCAGTCTGCAGAATCACTAAGATGACCTTTGGACACCCACAGTGATGGAAGGTTTTTGTGATGAGATTAGTACTACTTTTAGACAGTTTGCTAGAGTTACTGGACTTAGAAGGAAGGAAACAAAGTTTGAATTCAGCGGCACCTTTAAGACCAACGAAGTTTTATTCAAGGTGTAAGTTTTCATGTGCAAGCACGCATCTTCAGATAGATTGCACACAGAAGCTTGTACCTTGTATAAAACTTTGTTGGTTTTAAAGGTGCCACTGAATTCAAACTTTGCTTACTGCTTCAGACCAACACGGCTGCCCCTCTAGATCTGGGCATAGGATTGCACTCTTCATCGCTGCACCAGTTTAAGGGCTGCCCATGTTACATGCCTCCTGCATTACAGGAGCTAACCAGCGGAAGAACTGCATTCTCCTGTGGATAAAATATTGCAAATTTGAGTGCTGAGGGTCAGGGGGACGCAACAGAAGTGCTCTGTTTGCAGGCGGACCTCAGAGCACGGTGCGTTTCTTGCACTAAGTAGGGATTGTCTGATAAGGGTGCACAGACAGGGCTGGTAGACGCAAAAGGCTGGTTGGCCCTCTGAGATGGAGCGGGGCAGGCTATTTATATCTCAGTTCTCTGGGAATGCTGTGCTCTAAGGGGACCATGACCAGATCTTGCTCACCAGCTCTCTGGTTTCCCCATGAGGTATGTTGACACCTATGGACTGATTAGTGGCAAGGTCACATGTTCCAGCTGGCCTCCACATGGATCCCTCTCTGTCATAATAAGTCAGTGCTAAGGGAATAGAAGATATTTGTGGGTCCAGTCCTAGTCACCATACAGTTTATATGCCTGTACTGGAGGGGAAGCTGTAGAATCCAGGAATGCTAGCTAATTGCATCCAGGGCTTTTTTCGTAGCAGGAACTCCTTTGCATATTAGGCCACACCTCCTGATGTGGTCAGTCCTCCAAGAGCTTACAGTAGGCCCTGTAAGCTCTGGGAGGATTGGCTATATAAAGGGGGTGCGGCCTAATATGCAAAGGAGTTCCTGCTACAAAAAAAGCCCTGATTGCATTGAACCCACCCTTGCAAACCGCGTGCTTACGGTTCTAGTGATTTGGGGGTGGGATTGCAGGGCTGGTTCAAGGTAGGGTTGCCAGCCTCCAGGTGTGGCCTGGGGATCTTGCGGAATCACAACTGATCTCCAGACAATGGAGATCAGATACCCTGGGCAGCTGCTTTGGAGAGTAGAACGTATGGCATCACACCCCTGTCGAGGCCCCTCCCTTAGCCACACCTCCATCCTCCCCAGGCTCCACCCCAGAAACTCCAGAAAGTTCCCAACCCAGAGCTAGCAACCCTAGTTCAAGGTACTTTGTCACCCTGAGTAAGGTACATTCAGGGCTTTTTTTGTAGCAGGAACTCCTTTGCATATTAGGCCACACAAACCCCGATGTAGCCAATCCTCTTGGAGCTTACAGTAGGCCTTGGAATAAGACCCCTGTAAGCTCTTGGAGGATTGGCTACATCAGAGGTGTGTGGCCTAATATGCAAAGGAATTACTGCTACAAAATATTCCTGGGGTACATTCATCGCCTCCTTTGGGGCTTGGTCAGGACCAGTCCAGTGGTGCTGTGGGTCCAGGAGGCAATGCCCTTGGCTTCCTGAGTCACTGATGGCCAGGAGCATGGGCAGGGGTTTTTGTTGTAGCAGGAACTCCTTTGCATATTAGGCCACACACCCCTGATGTAGCGAGTGCTCCTGGCGCTTACAGTAGACCCTTTAAGAAGAGCCCTGTAAGCTCTTGGGGGATTGGCTACATCAGGGGTATGTGGCCTAATATGCAAAGGAGTTCCTGCTACGAAAAAAGCCCTGAGCATGGTACATCTGCTGGGTACTTGGTGTGATTCCTCAGACAGTTGCTTGGGTGTCTTAGCCACGGGATTGGCTCTGGGGAATTTAACCCATGTACGCAACAATCCTTATTTTTCTGTCCCCTGCTGCTAATGATCGTTTTCATTCAGAGCTTTTGGTTACAGTTTACAAGCTGGTTTTGCTTATACTGGCGGCTGGCCAGTGGAAGCCGAATTCTATTAATAGAAACTCAAACCTGTGCAAGGCGACTCATTTAATACATCCTAATAGCTGTTGTTTAAGCTTCCATCTCTGCTTTTTTTTTTAATTCCTAATTATTTTGTTTGCTGTCTCTGCTTAGCTTACCAACCAACAGATTATCTCCCTCCAGCTTTGGAAGGTAATTTACTTATCTTTTTTGACTGTGTATATTTCTGGGGTCGAGATTTTTGTAAGCAACTTTCTGTTCAGGGGTACTAACAGCACTGACGGTGCTCTTTCCATGTGGCATGTGTCTGCTTGCTTGCACTGAAACAAAAATATCTCCCTCTTTTGCTCTGCAAATTGTGTGGAATGCAACAGGTTTGTAAGGATGAAGCGTTTTGTTCTGTCACTTCTGAACACACTATCATTCATTTAAGTTTATGCTTGAAGCTTTTGACGTTCAGATTGCACATGACAGAAGACAGTGCCACCCACAATCCTCCTGATGCGGACAGTCACTGTTTTGTGCAGGGGTCGCTTTGTAGAAAAATAGGTGATGGAGCTCATCCAGGGATTGTTATGCTGCTGCACCTACTATTCAATGAACAAGGTGGAGAGGAGGAGAGGGAACCTTCAGAAAGGCTCAGGAGCTGCGCTCCCTTGAGCTCCTGCTGAATCTGAGGCCTGGTTTTGTTTAAATTGGGCAATTTGTATATCCTGGACACATGAAGCTGCCCTATATTGAATCAGACATTTGATCCATCATGGTCAGTCTTGTCTACTCAGACTGGCAGCGGCTCTCCAGGGTCTCAGGAAGAGGTCTTTACCATCACCTCTTACCTGGTCCTTTTAACTGTAGAAGCCAGGGACTGAACCTGGGATCTTCTGCATGCCAAGCAGAGGCTCTGCCACTGAGTCGCAGCGCCCTCATTTTCCAGCCTTGGTATAAAAGATCAGACAACAGGATTTTTTAAGGGTACACGTTTGCTATAAGAAAGACGTGTGTTTATTTTATTCACACCAAATAGCAACTGTGCACATCAGAAGAATTGTGGGCAACAGGATCTCCCTGGTGAACACATTGAATGACAAAACTTTAATGACCTGGAAAGGGATTTATTATGCTAGGGTTGCCAACCTCCAGATGGAGCCTGGAGATCTCCTGGAATCACAACTGTTCTCCAGATGACAGATCTCTTCACCTGGAGAACATGGTTGCTTTGGAGGGTGACCTCTATGTCATTATATCTCACTGAAATCCCCTCCCCAGCCTCCATCCCTAAATCCACTCCAGGAGTTGGCAACCTTAATTATGTGGAGTTTTTCTGGGGCAAAAGAAACTGAGGTGTGTAGTTTTCCCAACCTGTTTCCTGTTGTCGCAGGATTTACACCAGAACTTTTAAATACTTTTATTAGTTTATTTATTTAAAATATTTTCATCTTCAAAAACGTTTCTCAAGGGGGCTAACAAAATGGAAGATGGTAAATATTTGATGAAGTGGTTCAAAACTGTTCGAAAAGCCCAACATTAAAATTAAATGATCTTAGCGATAAAACAAAAATCAGTAACATCAGCAGACCAAAGTCATTTGTAACAGAGGGGCAGGCCATAAGACATCAAAATACCCAAGATGTCCAGCGGCACCTTTAAGACCAACAAAGTTTTATTCAAGGTATAAGCATTCACAGTCTTCCTCAGATATGCAGAAATGGAATTTACCAGTCCATACATATAAGGCTGAAGTTGAATAGCAACTTAATATGCAACATACCGTAATTACAGTAACAACAAGGTCTCCATCAGTTACCCTTATCAGTTACCCTTAAAGATAAAGGCAGACCCCTGTGCAAGTACCAGTTGCATCACGACGTTTTCATGGCAGACTTTTTACGGGGTGGTTTGCCGTTGCTTTCCCCAGTCATCTACACTTTCCCCCCAGCAAGCTGGGTACTCATTTTACCCACCTCGGAAGGATGGAAGGCTGAGTCAACCTTGAGCCCGCTACCTGAAACCAGCTTCCGCCGGAATCGAACTCAGGTTGTGAGCAGAGAACTCGGACTGCAGTGCTGCAGCTTTACCACTCTGCAGCTTTACCACTCCACAATTAAGGATACATTTACACATCTATTTCCAATTTTGACATATTTATTTGCTCCACTGTTTCTCCCCAGAATTAAATCCAAAAGATGGTGACCTTATAAAACTTCGCTAATCATTCCTGTTTGCATCTGTTAAAACATCTTCATTATGTTGCATGCTAATTTGCTGTTCAACCTCTGCCCTTTATGTATGGGCTGGTAAATTTCATTTCATTGTATCTGAGGAGGTCTGTGTGCATATGAAAGCTCACACCTTGAACAAGACTTCCTTGGCCGTAAAGGTGCCACTGGACTCAATCTTTGTTTTACTGCTTCAGACTAACACGGCCACCATTGCTAGATAGAAGTCTGTGTGAAAAGGAATGTTTTTACCTGGCATCTAAAAACCCAACAAAATGGGTAACGGGGGGGTTTCTAGGGGGCAGGCATTCCACAGCTGGAATGCCATTGCTGAGAAAGTCCAAGTTTAAATTACATGTCTTTTGTGTTGGTTGCTAACCTCCAAGTTAGAGGTTTTTGGAAGCGCACACAGGGCTTCGTTTTGAAGGACAGCCCCAGGAAAGTTTGTTTAGGAGGTTGCTGACTGAAGAAAGAAGAGGTGGGGAAGAGTATAGAGACCAGACGTCATTGCCTACTAGCTTCTTTTCACAGAACAACCACTGTGAGTGGCTCTTGGCAAACAACGATGCATCGCTGGTCTCGTGTGGGGCCAAAGCCTGATGCCATGCATGGACACAAGGCTATGCATGATGCTTGTGAGAGAGTTTTGTGACCCTGGAAAGGATGGATGTCGCGAGAAGTCCGTGTTTGTGTCCAGCCCCTGCATCAAAACAAAAGTTTCATTCTCTGTGCAAAATGAGCGATAACTCATAGAACAAGTTCCAAGTAGGGCAGGATGGCTGTGATATCTGCTCCCCTCCCCCGACTTCTCCTGCAACCATTTATGTCTGGACAAGCCACAACTCCGAAGGAGCAAGGGCCAAACTGGATAATCCCACGCCCCCAAGGAATGCGGTGTTATTTTAAAGCCTTAATTTGTACTTTTCAAAATGCACGGGGCCCTTATTTTTGCTGGGGACTGCTTTGTGGACAGTTGAGGGGCAGCTTCCTCCCCCAGTGCCATTTTCAAGAGCCTCAACATCTCTAGACTCTGTGGGATACACTCCTCCTCCATTAGGATCACACTCCTCCTCCATTAGCAGCCATTTCCCCAATTGGAAATGATCAGTCTTGGACTGTTTTAAATCATAATAGGCGAGAAGACATGCCCTGGACTCTCCTAGGTTGCCACCTAGACTTCCAGTTGCAGAACTCCAGTATCGTGGATCTTTTTGCCCTAAACCACCCCTTCAAGACTGCACTTAACTCTGTAAGATGCGCTTAACTCTATAGGGATGCCAACTTCCCAGTGGAGTAAATAAAAAAAAATGCTAAGAGACACCATAAATTTTAAATGACAAAACAGTGTAATGTGAAGGTCAGTGGTGTTCTGACCAGGCTTGCACATAGAACTTCAGATGAACAAGAACATGCTTCAAAAGGATATTCCCACAGGACAGTTGAACCTGGAAATCTAACAGTTACGTCTTGAACCTTGTTGGTCTTCTATGAATGTATTGTAAAGATTGGGTTCCAGTGATAAATAAGCCTCCAAACTGAAGAAAGATGGATGAAACATCTTGATATCTAGAACAGACATCTTTGGATGAACTGCCTTTAGTTCTATGAACTAATACTAGAAAATGGAAATTCCTTTGTGATTGGAAAGTTTTGTTGAACTGCTTTGAACTGTCTTGTGGGAATATCCTTTTGAAGCATGTTCTTGTTCATTTGAAGTTCTATGTACAAGCCTCACCACTGGCCTTCATATTACACTGTTTTGTCATTTAAAATTTATGGTGTCTGCTAGCAGTTTTTTATTTACACAATCGTACACTAAGATCCTATAGTTTTGCTAACTTCCCAGTGGAGGCTGGCGATGTCCTGGAATTACAAGTGATCTCCAGTTGACAGAGATCAGTTCCCTTGGAGAAAATGTCCACTTTGGAAGCTGAATTCTAGGGCATTATACTCCACTGCAATCCCTCTGCTCCATAAATTCTTCCCTTTCCTTCCCTTCCCAGACTCCACCCCCAAAATCTCCAGGAATTCCCCAACCTGGCGGCCCTAGGAGAGAAAGAGAGAGAAGATGGCTGTACCCTTCCCCAGTACGGCTGATTAGTATAAAACACAGCAAAAAAATTTGATTGTCATCATCAGCTTCCCAGACTCCATCCCCCAAATCTCCAGGAATTTCCCAACCTGGAGGTGGCAACCGTAGGAGACAGAGAAGATGTCTATACCTTTCCCAGGACGATTGATTAGTACAAAACACAGCAAAAGGATTTGATAGTCATTGTCACCCCCTGCCCACACCAAGGTAGTTTAACCCCCATTTTGTTTATAGGTACGAAGGAAGCAAGTAAGACTGACCACCACCCCCAGCCCCGGCCCGGCCAAAGGATCAGAATTTCTCACTTGACATGTCTTCTGCAATCTCACCCCAGGTTCTCATTTTTGCTTCTCGAATTATTCCCAGGAGCACCTTCTGCACAATTATTGCACAGCTGACGGAGGAGACTCAACCGCTGTTTGAAACTACCCTTAAATCTTATGCTGTATCTGAGGACGCGGATGCCAAATTCACATGCATTGTTACAGGTAATTAACAAAACGGGGATTTTGATGGTTGGCTAGTGGCAGAACAAGAGGATGGTGCTGAGGAGAGGGAGTAAGGTTGGATCTCTCTTACTAACACGGAGTGCTTTCAGTAGGGCTGCCGGGTCCTCCCTGGCCACCAGTGAGAGATGGGGGGGTCAGGTTGCCCAGTCCTGGCTGAGAAACTTCTAGAGATTTGGGGATGGAGCCTGGAGAGAGCAGGGGCCTCTTTGGAATACAATGTCACAGAGTCCAGTTTGGTGTAGTGGTTAAGTGGGCGGACTCTTATCTGGGAGAACCCGGTTTGATTCCCTACTCCTCCACTTGCAGCTGCTGGAATGGCCTTGGGTTAGCCATAGCTCTGGCAGAGGTTGTTCTTGAAAGGGCAGCTGCTGTGAGAGCCCTCTCAGCCCCACCCACCTCACAGGGTGTCTGTTGTTGGGGGAGAAGATATAGAAGATGGTAAGCTGCAGAGTCTCTGATTCAGAGAGAAGGGCGGGGTATAAATCTGCAGTCGTCTTCTTCCACCCTCCAAAGCAGCCATTTCTTCCAGGAGAACTGATCTCTGTAGTCTGGAGATGAGTTGTAATTCCAGAGGATCCTCAGGTCCCACCTGGAGGCTGACATCCCTAGCTTTTGCACACACTTAATCACACACTTTCAATCCACTTTCTTCTTTTCTTTTTCTATATAATTTTGTATTTTGTGTGTGTGCATGCCTGGAAGTCATGGCGACTTCTGGCAACTCCTATTGGGGTATGGAGGACATTCAGAGAAGTCGCTTGTTACAGCCTGCCACTGCCTCCGGCTCTGGTATTCCAAGGAGGTCTCCCATCCAAGTACTTGCCAGATCTGACCTTGCTTAGCTTCTGAGATCTGACAAGTTTGGGCTTGCCTGGCTCTTTCAATCCACTTTCAGTGCACTTTGCAACTGGATTTTGCTGTGTGAAATTGCAAAATCCACTTGAAAATGGTCATTGAAGTGGATTGTAACGTCATTATTTAGCATGTGTGAAAGCGCCTATAATAGTTTTGTTATTTTAAAATGGTGTAAATTTGATTTCATTGTGTATTTACTTTATTTATTGTTCCCATTGCTCTCAAGGACTCAAGGTAGATTACAAGAATGATAAAAAGTTCAGTCAATCAGTAAGCTGATTACAAAATACGAAATAGAACAATTACGTGGGCAGCCAAGAGCACAGCCACTTTTGTACACAGGAGCAGAAGCTGTAACATCTGTATTCCAGTCTGATATTTCCATAGTGATTGCAAAAACTCACAAATTTTGTCTGCTTCTCTCAAAAGTCAAGTACTGCTACTACTAAGGTGAAGTTTAATCAGTGTTTAACATTTTCAGAGTTAGCATCGCCAGTCCTCTGCTTTTTTTGCAGCTGCGTTTTGGCTGTTAATAATATTAACCAATGGCAAAACATTTCATTTAAGCCTCTGTTTGGAGGCTAAGCCCTTACTCCTTCAATTAATGAGTTCATAGTTTGTGGAAATAGCAGTTTTTGTAACTGAATTAATTTGTGGAAATAGTAACTATTGTAGCTGGATTAGTAAGATCAACTTTTTTGCCAAAACTCCTTTCTTATGCAGGGTGTATTCAGTAGCACCTCTTTATAACATGCAAATTTTAGGCTTGTTCAGCCTCATTTTGCCTCTGTGGGGCGGAGAAAGGAAGTTTAACCCTTCAGATTCTATTCAGTGCTGTTAATTGAAGAAGAAGAAGATATTGGATTTATATCCCGCCCTCCACTCCAAAGAGTCTCAGAGCGGCTCACAATCTCCTGTACTTTCCTCCCCCACAACACTGTGAGGTGGGTGAGGCTGGAGAGGGCTCTCACAGCAGCTGCCCTTTCAAGGACAGAGACTCAGAGCGGCCTACAATCTCCTTTCCCTTCCTCCCCAACAACAGACACCCTGTGAGGTGGGTGGGGCTGGAGAGGGCTCTCACAGCAGCTGCCCTTTCAGGGACAGAGGCTCAGAGCGGCCTACAGTCTCCTTTACCTTCCTCCCCCACAACAGACACCCTGTGAGGTGGATGGGGCTGAGAGAGCTTTTTACAGCAGCTGCCCTTTCAAGGACAACTTCTGCCAGAGCTATGGCTGACCCAAGGCCATGCTAGCAGGTGCAAGTGGAGGAGTGGGGAATCAAACCCGATTCTTCCAGAAAAGAGTCTGCACACTTAACCACTACACCAAACTAACGTTCTCACTCTACGTTAGTGTTTTTAAGGGGGGGGAAATTATCCTTAAAAACCATGTATTTATTCCTTTAAAATTCCTAATAAAACAAGGGAGTGTGCTTCCAGTCAGTGAAATAAATGGAAGTTGAAGGGTTAACCTCTCTTCTCTGCACAGTCCCAAGCTAAATTGAGGCTGCAAGAACCTGCAGCTTGCATTTTTATAGACAGGTGGCGATGGATGATCTTTGGTCTGGTCCATTTTTGCCCTGAAAGGACTCGGTGATAGAAATACTAGCTTGTTCACATATCTGCCACATTCACATGCAAGGCAGGGTGAGGAGCTGGATACGAGTCTGGCTTTAACATCAAAAGAGACATGCACAAAGAAATCTGAACTTTACCCCTCCCCCGTCCCCATCTTAGCTCCCCATACCTTGGTGCCTGGGGCAACAGACCACTTGGAGGTAAGTTTATAGAGCAATCATAATCTTTTGATTTCTTTTGACGTACATGTGAACAGTACAGCTGTGTGAACAAACATGGCTGCCTCCACTGTGTCTAGTTTGGCCTGAGATCTTGTTAAACTGGGAGCAAGGGTTGGTCTGTATGAACTGCTCAAATCTATGCTGGCTTCACCAGTGCCTTTTCATTCCTCATGGCCAGGGTGTTGATGCTGGTATATACTGGTAAAGACCATTTGGCAGTTCCTGTAGAGCCAGGGGTGTTGAACATGCAGCCCGGGGGCCGAATCAGGCCCCTGGAGAGCTCCTATCAGACCCCGAGCTACTGGCTGTCATCTGCTTCCTGATCCCTCTCTCCTGCTTCCTTCTGCATCACAGCTTGCTTTGCAAGGCTTGCTCAGTTGCACAGAAGCTACAGAGCAAAATCTCTGTTTTCTCCATTGGCTGAGGCTCCTCCCTTGGGGGGGGAAGAGGGAGAGGCAGAGCTTGCTTTGCC
This sequence comes from Heteronotia binoei, assembly GCF_032191835.1. Lineage (NCBI taxonomy): Eukaryota > Metazoa > Chordata > Lepidosauria > Squamata > Gekkonidae > Heteronotia > Heteronotia binoei. The sequence continues at coordinate 30,591,525 of NC_083241.1, forward strand.
AGCCTCCCTCAATCGCACAGCAGAGCTACTGAGCAAGTATTTCTATTGGCTGAGGCTCCTCCCCCTCTTTGTCCCTGGGGAAGGAAAGAAAGAGCCAGAGCTTCCTTTGCCCAGTTCCCTGGAGAAATACGAAGAAAGCACCTTTAAGACCAACAAGTGCTAATGTTTTAATGTGTTTTTTTAAAATCTTTAATTGTGTTTGTTTGTGTCCTTTATAAAGTTTATATCTTCTTCCTAATTTTAAATAGGTACACACAAGGCCCAGCCTGACAAGGTCTTTGTCAGATCCGGCCCTCATAACAAATGAGTTCAACACCCCTGTGTAGAGGGAAGATGAAAGACGTCCTCTGACAAACCTTTGTGGGGGAAAGAATGCCAGATTCTTATAAATGCTTCCTAATGAGATAGTTTAGATTTCCCAAATTAAGCCAGAACTTTTGTGCTCTTTATTCTGGGTGCAGCTTTTTGATTTTGTTGGCATCGAATTGCGTTTTATTTCATGTGCCCTTTTGGCTCAGACTGCGCACAGCCCTGTCTGTACTTTGAGCACACTGTAAGCCAGACTGTGGGTGTGCCTGATGCAACCCTCCCCCACAGTGCTCTCATCTTCCTCCCCCCCACATTGCCCTTTGCCCTCCTGCTGAGCTTGGAATCCCCATGACTGGTATCACTGCAGGATCTTCTCTCTGTCTTTCTCCACCCTACTGCTTTCACTCTTTGGCCAGTAGCCATTTTCCAAAGATCTTGAACAGCCCTAAAAGCCAAGTAAAAATAGCCACTCCTAAATGCACGTGTGGCTTTTCTCATCTATGCCAGCCATTTACAGTCTCTGCACCCCTTCCGTTTTGAGGACAAAAAACATTTCCTTCCTTTGGGGAGGCACAGCAGTCATCTTTGGACACGGCCATCTTGCCGGTAGTTCCTCTGATCTGTTCAGCTATGCTAATTTGCTGCCCACCCTTTACCTATACGTACAGAGCGGTAACTTCTGCTTCAATGTATCTGACGAAGTGTGCTTGCACACGAAAGCTCATACCTTGTATAAAACTTTGTTGGTCTTAAAGGGGCCACTGGACTCCAACTTTGTTCCGTTGCCTTTTGCGTAAGTCCCTGAATTAATGGCAGCAAATTAATTCTGTCCTACCAGAGAAAGCTTCACAGGGATAGGATGGCAGCTGTTAAAGATGGACACGGTTTTTAGAAACTTTTGTCTGGCTCTGCTCAACCAGTCATAAATTGTGCTGAAGCTCTCCTTCAAATATAGTCCTTCTCGCTTTTGGCTCTTGCGTGTAACTTTACTTTGCTGTGTGTATTTCCATGGATGTGAACGTGCACTTTCCCAGATAGCATCAACCAAGAAGGCCTGCTGAGAACTGACAAGGCCACTGCCCATTTAAGTTGTCTAGGCAGCTGAAAAACATACCTGAGGCTGGAGCCAGAGGGGAGGAAAAACAGGCCAAGGCAGAGGGACAGCCCCTTTCCTCTTGAGTTTCCCTGTTGGTCTCTCTTCCTGCTTTTCAACGTTGGCATTTTGTATGGGAGCATCGCAAACTTTTGATATTCTGCTGCAGGCCTGTTTCATCTTGCCTAACAGTAGAGAGGCTAGATTTGAGTCGAGTGGCACTGTAGAGAGTGAGACCAACAAGGTTTCCAGGGTATGAGCTTTTCCCCCTTCAGGGTCTTCTCATCTTCTTCTTTGTGCACCAGAAGTTGCCTAGTCCAACACTTTTGAGAGTGAAGTGCTGACTCTTGAAAGCTCATCTTGATGTTCGCATTGGTCTTGAAGGTGCCACTGGACCTGAATCTAGTTGATCTTCTTCGTGGTCTCTGTGCAGTCCCACACATGGGTTTTCCCGCTGGAACGAACCCGACCTCGGAGAATTCAAAGCTAGCCTTAGGCGTTATTTTTGGCGCGCACTTCCTCCCGCCCTGGGGAGCAGGCATCCACTGCGCATGCCTGGAGCGGGGGGAAGGCGCTCCACCCACCAGTTTCTTTCCGACCGCCGCCCGGGATAGTCCTTCCTCGTTGCGTCTCCTCTCAACTAGCCTCCTCAACTGTTTTTTCTCCGCTACCGCTAACGTCTTCCTTCGTTTTTCCCCACGTTTACTTCTGTCTGGTATAGTATAAAAAAAAAAAAAAATTCTTTATTATATCCTCCTGTTTCCTTTATCTCTCCCCTTTTCCTCCTTCCCCCCCCTCCCCCCGGGCGTATGGAAGGAAAAGTAATTAAAATCACTTTTAAAAAGTGTATTCGCTGTGGGACTAAGATCCCCTCCTCAGACGGCCACGCTTTGTGCCTAATTTGCCTGGGCGACACCCACAGGATTGACGCTTGTGCTCACTGTGCCCAGTTCGGCAAACAAGCTAAAAAGAACCGCGCCGCTAGACTGAATAGTCACCTACTGACCCAATCTCTGCGCCCGGCTATGTCTCAGTCTTCTGATCCGCAGAAGTCTCCACAGAGGGTCGGTACGGTCCAGGCAGCTTCTGTGGCTATGACTCCCAGGAAGCTTAAGCCCTCAAAACACCCGAAGAAGCACCATGATTCCAAGAAACAACATGGTGACTCGACGGGAAAAGAGAAATCTTCTTCGCCTCACCAGTCAGCTTCGGATGCGAAAGCCGCCTTAGCGGTCTCTTCACTCCGAGTGCTCACGGCTCCAACACCGCCTCCAGTCCTGACTCCGGTAGATGCTATCGAATCCGAGGTCATCCGAATTGGCTCTCGTTCGCCTTCAATACAGGAATTCCTGCCGGAGGACCTCTTGGCGAAGGAACCTACACAGCCATCTTCACAGCTTCTTCAGCAACAGCAACTGCAGCAGCAAAAAGCTCTACAGCAACAGCAACTGCAAAAACAGCTCGACCTTGACTCCTTCCGGGACGTTACTGTCCCTCGTACCTACAAGGACGCTATGGTGTCTCCACTTCGCTTCGACTCTCCACGCCATCGAGACCACGCACCCGATAGACGTCACGGAAGATCACTCTCTAGGGACAGACATCTGGCGTCCCCTAGAATGAAGCACCGGTACCAGACATCCCCATACCAGGAGAAGACCACACGATACCGTGAGCGATCCCTCAGTAGAGACGAGGGGAGTCGGTACTATAGCAGATCACGCTCTCCATCCCGCTGCTCCTATCCGCGCTATACACCGTCAAGATCCCCTTCTATAGAATCCTACCGCACCCGTAGACACCGTGACTCACGGCACCAGGATGTGGGACATCGAGAAGGGTACCACAGCCGGTATCAACGACACGACTCGTCTAGGTACCAACAACAGGACCCGGCACGGTACCAGCAGCAGAAGGAATTGGGCCGGTACCAACCACAGGATTCAGCACGGTACCAACAACAGCACAGCCCAACACAGTACCAACAACAGCAAAGTCAAGCACGGTACCAACAGCAGCAAAGTCCAACACGGTACCAACAACAGCAGAGTCCAGCACGGTACCAACAACAACAAAGTCCAGCACGGTACCAACGCCACCTGTCATCTCGCTCCGAACATGCGGTATCGCCTCGCCATCGAGTTCCAGTCTCTCCTACACCGTCAACATCCAAGCAAACTAAACCGCCCTTACCACCGGATCCCGAGGATCCACGGGACGAAGACGAGTCAGACCTTGAGGCTTCAGACTCTTCACAGTCCTTATCTCAGCCGGCCTCCCCAGCCTCTGACATAGTCAAGCCTGCAGATCTCTCTCCCTCAGAAGGGGCCAAGTCCTATTTGGACCTCATAACCGACATGGCCACAACTTTGAACATTAAGTTAACCACCGACCTTCCCAAGGTTACCGATGTCGTCCACGATTTGATCAATGCAGACCTACCTGCTACTTCATCATTGCCCATGCTTCCAGTCCACTTAGAGGCCCTCAAAGAGGCCTGGGATAAGCCAGCCTCTATACCACCAACATCCAAACGTGTCGAGTCACTGTACAAAATTCACGCCCCGGAGTCAAAATTTTTGTTTAACCATCTAGCGCCTAACTCTATGATTGTGCATTCGTCGTCAAAAACTAAGCAAACACGCCACCCTGTACCACCGGAGAAAGAGGGGCGTAAACTAGATACACTGGGGAGAAAACTTTATTCAATCTCCACAGCATCAGTAAAAATTAATAATTACATGGCTCATTTTGCGGCATATGCACACAACATTGCTACACAGCTCACCACTCTGGTACCATCGCTACCTGAAACATCACAACGACAAGCCACCAAACTGCTAAGAGAGCTCAATCGTCTTAGCAAGCAACAGATTAACACTGTTCGCCACTCAGTCGGATGCACATCCAGATCAATGGCAACCGCAATAGCTCTCAGGAGACACGCCTGGCTTCGCTCGTCCTCCTTACAACAGGACATTAAGTATAAAATAGAAGATCTCCCATTTGATGGGCAGGGCCTGTTTAATGCCACCACGGATGACATCCTTACCACCGTGGATGACAGTAGGAAGAGAGCGAAACGACTGGGGGTAACCCAACAGCAACCTCAGGGTAACAGGCAGAGACCTTGGAGGACCCCCTTTTACAAGCGCACCAGATCTCCTAAGCAATCTGATTACTGGAGAAGAAGGGCACCCCCTGCAAAGCAACCCTTTCAACAACGCCAAAGACCGCAAGCTCCCAAAAAACTCTCTATACAGAGACTGTCTAAGTGGCTGGTTGAGGCTATATCACTTTGTTACAAGTTAGCTAAACAACCAGTTCCAGAACCTCTAAGGGGACACTCTACTAGGGCACTAGCCACATCCTCCGCCTTTGCGAGGGGCATACCCGTTGAAGACATCTGTGCAGCAGCAGTGTGGTCTTCATCGTCCACCTTCGCCACGCATTATGCTATGGACATTCATGCAAGGCGAGATTCTTCCTTCGGGCAAGCCGTACTCCGCTCCATTTTCAACTGAGATGCCATGCTCTCCAATGGTGAGTGGGAGTACCTTTACTCATCTGTTATGTATAACCTAACTTCTGAAATTTCTCTTTCAGAAACAGCACCCACCTCCGTGCAGGTTAGCTTATCAGTCACCCATGTGTGGGACTGCACAGAGACCACGAAGAAGATAAACAGGTTGCTTACCTGTAACTTATGATCTTCGAGTGGTCATCTGTGCAGTCACACACGCCCACCCATCCGTCCCCGCTGCTGTTTATGCGATTCTACATTTCTCAGACTATCTTGCACTTAACAGCGGCTGGAAAGAAACTGGTGGGTGGAGCGCCTTCCCCCCGCTCCAGGCATGCGCAGTGGATGCCTGCTCCCCAGGGCGGGAGGAAGTGCGCGCCAAAAATAACGCCTAAGGCTAGCTTTGAATTCTCCGAGGTCGGGTTCGTTCCAGCGGGAAAACCCATGTGTGTGACTGCACAGATGACCACTCGAAGATCATAAGTTACAGGTAAGCAACCTGTTTTTCTCTGCTGATCAACACGGCGACCCTCCAAAACTGACAACGGAGCTCTGAATCTCTCTGTGTCTTTTTCCTCTGCAACATCTCATCGGCCTAGGGATGGGCATCCTTCCATGCCCACTTTACATCGAGCGAATTCAGTCTCACTTGGCTGCAATTCCGGGCAGCTGGCGTCATCTCTCTCCAGTTGCGGGATGTGACTCATTTTCTAGCACTCAGTGTTGTCAGGAGAGGCTTCCAAAAAGTAGTCCTATTCTTGGTCCGGACTTTGGATCACAGTCTTGGTCCGGACTTTGGATCACAGTCCTGCCCTGGAGCAAACAGTCCCCTTCAAAGGGACCACCTGCTGGGGGCTGTGTGAATGGGTCAAGCAGCTGACTCATCCCTGCCAAGATCCCGTAGAGTTCTCATTCATGGATAGTTAAAGGGGCTGGTGCACTAACCTGAATGACCCGAGCTAGCCCAGATCTCGGAAGCTAAGCAGGGTGGGTGACTACCAGTAAAGTCTAGTGCTGCTGTGTAAAAAGGTAAAGGTAGTCCCCTGTGCAAGCACCAGTCATTTCCGACTCTGGGGTGACATTGCTTTCACGACGTTTTCACGGCAGACTTTTTTACGGGGTGGTTTGCCATTGCCTTCCTCAGTCATCTACATTTCCCCCCCCGCAAGCTGGGTACTCATTTTACCAACCTCGGAAGGATGGAAGGCTGAGTTAACCTTGAGCTGGCTACCAGAAGCCAGCTTCTGCTGGGATCGAACTCAGGTTGTGAGCAGAGCTTGGACTGCAGTACTGCAGCTTACCACTCTGTGCTACGGGGCTCTTATACTGCTGTGTAGAGGAAGGCAATGGCTAGTCACCTCCGAAAGCCTCTTGCTTTGAAAACTCGCATGAGGGGTAACCATAGGGTTGCCAGGTCTGTGTTGGAAAATACCTGGAGACTTTGGGGGTGAATATGGGAGCGGGTGGGGTTTGGGGAGGGGAGGAGCCTCAGCAAGGTATAATGCCATAGACTTCACCCTTCAAAGCAGCCATTTTCTCCAGGGGAACTGTCACCTGTAGATCAGTTGCAGTTCTGGGAGATCTCCAGACTCCACCTGGAGTTTGGCAACCTTATCTGGCCCCATTTTGTAAAGGAGAATCAGATTCAGAGTGTGGATTTAAACTCCTGATACCTTCTCCAGGTGAGACACTTGGAAAATCTTCTAACATTGGCAGCTTTGGTTCCGTTCTGTTCCCCCTTCCCTTTCATTTTAAATCAAAATTTTCTCTGCTATGAGGTGTCTGAAACGAATCATGATAAAGGCAGAATTAGGAAGCAGCTGTCACTTCTGAATCATGACCTTTCTGCACATTTGCAGGAAAATAAGTCTAGAAATCTCCAGGGCTTATTTTTGGCAGAAGCGGAATAACACGGCAGTGCATACATTCAGGGTTCCCAGCATGTGGGTGTGTGGAATTTTCGCATGGGTGTCCTGTGATTTTGAAGTGCTTTGCTGAAAGCTGCTTGCATGTAGAGATTCATCGGATTCTGTGGGCACCTCTATGCTCTCTCTACATCTTTCTGTCTGTGTGTGTGCGTGGGAGTTCCCTCCACAAGTACCCCCTGTGGCCAGCAGATCCCAGCTGCCCACAGTGACACCTGTGACTATGGGATGATGTGTCTGAGATGTGTAACCCGAGCTGGGAAGGGGGTAACCAAGTTCTTGGACAGTTCCTCCACATGCTGCTAGGGACAGGGAGAGAGAGAGCTCTTGTTACAGCTTTGACCACCTCACTCCTGTGATCCTTGACTAGAAGAACAGCTGAAAGAGTAGGCAGAGAGAGAGATCTGTCTGGCACTTCCCCTTTGTTCAGGCCTTTCCTGTCTCTACGGTGGCCCAGTGGACCACCAGTCCCAGGGCTGACCATGCCACTAGACAAACTAGGCAATTACGTAGGGCGCCAGCCTCCTGGGGATACCAATATGGTTGCTCCCCATGTGACTCAGTGACCTTATCAGTGCAGGGGGGCCAGAAGTTAGCCTTGCTTAGGGTGCCAGGCAGTTTAGGGCTGGCTCTGTCCAGTCCCTGATTATAGTCAGGCAAGACAAATCGCCTGAGATTCCTTTGGCCAAAGCAGGACCTGATGCACTGCAGGTCCATCAGCATTAGCTTGGCTTTATGAGCCACCCTTTTTTATTTTTTTACTTCTGGCATGCACAAGATGTTTGGGGGAAGAGGCATGGATTTATTTATTTATTTATTTATTTATTCGATTTATATCCCGCCCTACCCCACCAAGGCGGGCTCAGGGCGGCTTACAACATAAAAGCTAACAAAGTCAGTTTAAAATACATTAATAATTATACAATAAATACATAAAAACACATAAAACTCACTTCAATATGTACTATGCTACCTTTTCCTAAATCAATTCTTCAATATTCCAGTATTCAATAATCTGTTGTTCGAGATTTGAATATTCAGGCATTCCGATAACAATTAATTATATGCCAACCGGAAGAGGGCTGTTTTGCAGGCCCTGCGGAACTGTTCAAGGTTCCGCAGGGCCCTCACCTCCTCCGGGAGCTGATTCCACCAACAGGGAGCCGCAATCGAAAAGGCCGTCTCTGGTTGCTTTCAGACGGGCCTCCTTTGGCCCAGGGATTATCTTGGGTACACTGAGTTGCAAAGATCAGACACAGTTCAAGAAGGTTGTGCTGTCCATTGCTTTCTCAAAACCCAGTGTACGGGGTTTTGCGCCAGGGGAGCCCCTTGCTTATGTTAAGTGGATTCCTGCAGCCAAATTCATATATATCCCCAGCAGTCCTGGAACTGGAGGTTTCAGGTGGCAAAAGAGATTTCTTTAAAAGCACACAATCAGATCCAATTTGTTAGCCAGAGACCACATTAGGTCGAAATCAGAGCAGTCTCCGAGGTGAGCGGCAGGTGAAGCATGAACTCTGAGGGGAGCTCGGGCGGCCTGTGAACTTCTGCAGCACCAGCTGCTCCAGGTCTTGTAACTAGAGAAGCCAAGGATCGGGCCTTGCGCCCTCCGCATGCTGAACTATGGAAACAAATACGAGATTTTAAGAGTTTCTTGGCGCAGAGGTGACCTCCCTGGAAGGTTTGAAGTCCCATAGAAAGAAATGGCTAGCATTAACGACATATTTATGTGAAACTTTATTTGTTTTTGCAGGATATTTTCAAGGCTGGCTCAGGTTTTTTACAGTTGGGGGAAATAATAATAATAAGCATTGCAGGTCGTGTGTCATTTAAGACACCAGAATATGATTGGCCTAAATAATTGTTCAAAGAGTGATGCAAATGATGTTGACTCTAGTCCCATGCAGGTAGCCAAACTGTATAAAAGTGTATGTACAGGACTATGATTGCGTGTACCGGCCCTAACCTCCATGTCTCAGTTGTAGCTGCTGCACATGACTTACACCACAATGGGTAAATGCTCTAAATACACCAGGCGTCCATTTTGTCAAGGGATGAAGCCAGCCTGACGGCTGTCTGGGTGTAGAAGCCATAACTAGTGCGTGGTGGTCCGTGTGTGTGGTGCTTAACTTTCCCTCAGCACATTCCTTTCTCCCTGGCTTAACTACCCATGCATATTTGCAATCAACTTGTATGCATGAAGCTGCCTTACATTAAGTTCAGACCACTGGTCCATCTGAATGGTTTACTTGGATGGGCATAAGTTCTCCAGAATCTTGGGCAGAGAAGGGTCTTTCCTAACACTCACTATTAAAGATCCTTTATCTAGAGCTTGGGGGGCTTCTGAGTGGAAGGCATGTGCTCTGCCACTGAGCTACCATTCTCCCACCCTCCATGTTCCTTAATTCTAGTAAACAAAGCAGAAGCACCCTCATAACTGAAGTTGTTGAAGAGAGCCAACGTGGCAGTTAAGAGTGGCAGATTCTAATCTGGAGAACTGGTTTTGATTCCTCAGTTCTCCACATGCAGCCAGCTGGGTGATCTTGGGTTGGTCACAGTTCTCAAAAGAGCTCTCTCAGTCCCACCTGCCTCAGGGTGTCTGTTGTGGGGATAGGAAAGGAAGAAGACGACATTGGATTTATATTCCACCCTCCACTCAGAGTCTCAGAGCGGCTCACAATCTCCTTTATCTTCCTCCCACACAACAGACACCCTGTGAGGTGGATGGGGCTGAGAGGGCTCTCACAGCAGCTGCCCTTTAAAGGACAACCTCTGCCAGAGCTATGGCTGACCCAAGGCCATTCCAGCAGGTGCAGGTGGAGGAGGGAGGAATCATACCTGGTTCTCCCAGATAAGAGTCCACGCACTTAACCACTGCACCAAACTGGCTCTTGATTTTAAGCTGCTCTGAGACTCTTTTTGCTAGTGAACAGCAGGGTATAAAAACCGACTCTTCTTCCTCTCCTTCTTCAGATGGATGTGTGTCGTAGGCAGCCAGGTTGGGGGAAGAGAGAAGGCAAAGGAGACATTTTGCAGGAAGGGGGTGGTGGTCTCTGAACTGACTACATGACATGGCTTTCCTACATGACCTTGCTCCTTTCAGGCTCAGACTACATTTTTTGTTCACATGTCTGTGCATTCATGCCTTTCCCACATCTGAACATGCGACCATTCAGTCATGCAATCAGCCCTTGCATGCACAAAATCTGCAAATGTGAACTATCTTCCCTCCCAAATCTGTCCCAGGGAGATCAGCAGTTCTGGGCATGCTCTGAATGAAGCAGGGTGCCCTTACTCCCTGTGAGTTCGCAGTAACAGCAAATCCTTCCAAAAATCAGTGTGTTTGTGTGGGAGAGGGGATGGGGGGGGGGGAGATGACTCTATTGAGGCTCTCAATCCAGCAATTGGAGCTCGGTGGGGGGGATCCCCACCTGAGGGTTGAAGTAGCTTGGCCGGCCCAAGGGGGTTTAGTCCCTTAGGCAAACCTAATACTTCGCTACCTCCCATTCAGCGCACACACACACAAAATGCAATATCAACCAGGCAAATGTAATGCAAGGGCCACAGTAAGCACACTTGTCTGGGACTAAATCCCATTGAGCATTAGAGTGGGGCTTGTGTAGGCATGGCACACTTGCATGGGAGGAATGTTAATTTGTCTTCCTCTGTGCCCTGCACCCTGGGCCCCTGGGACTGCCTTTAACTCTTGTGGCACCCCTCCAGATCTGGTGCCCTAGGCAGGGTTGCCAACTTCCAGGTGGGCCTGGAGATCTCCTGCTATTACAGTTGATCTCCAGGTGATCAAAATCAGTTCCCCTGGAGAAAATAGTTGCTTTGGAGGGTGGACTCCATGGCAATATACTCTGCTGAGGTCCGCATTCTCCCCAAACCCTGGCCTCCCCAGGCTCCACCCTCCAATTATCCAGATATTTCCTAACTCAGAGCTGACAATCCCTTGAGGGTGCAATTTATGGCAACATACTGAGTTCCTTCGCCTCCCAAAACTCAGCTCTCACCACACACACACACACAAATCAGGAATTTACCAACAGAGATCAGTTGCCCTGGAGAAAATGGCTGCTTCAGAGGGTGGGCCCTGGTGTTTTATCCTGCCGAGGTCCCTCCCCTCCCCAGGCTCCGCCCCCCAAATCTCCAGGTATTTCCCAACCTAAAGCTGGTCACCCTAGCCCTAGACGATCACCTAGGTTTCCCTGGTGGAAAGGCTGGCCCTTTGCGTTAAGACTTTTTATTTTGCAAAACCCCAGTTTCTCTCGATGCCTGAATGCAACCCCTGTCTTGTGCCCAGCAAAAGGTGTTGACGGGGAAAGCAGGGTTGTGCCACTTCTTAAGTAAACATCAGCTGGCCGTGAGAGTCTGCAGCGGTAGCAGCAGCAGCCGCGGGAGAAGAGGAGGCCAGGTGCTGGCGGCTGCCAGGTGGAGAGTGCTTGGGAGCTGAGGTCACTTTTGAACTTCACCCAAGTGCGGAGATCTAAGCGGGGAGGAGGGGGGGAAGGGAACGAGAGGCGCTGGAGGTGACCTTGGCGGCCACAGATGGGAAAGAGGGGAGGGGGGAGATTGCAGAGAGAGGCCAGCTTTAGAAATGGGAAGGGATTAAGGGGAAAGGATTGGGATGCTTCTCTGTTTGCGTGTGTTTACCTCTTATCCTGCCTTTTCTCCAAGGATGTATGAGGTCTTCCCTTCCCTTTATATCTTTATTTTAAAAATCCCTGCGAGGTCGGCTAGGCTGAGAAGCAGCAGCTTGATCCCAGGGATCTTGATGGCTGCGTAGAGATTTGAACCATAAGTAGGGCTTTTTTTGAGCAGGATCGCAGTTCCGGATCGCCCCAAGGGCGTTTTCACACTGACCTTAATCGGTAGCGACGCCCCTCTTCAGCGTGCAGGATCTGCCCGGATTTCGCACCAATTGCCGCGGAGCACCCGGAAGAGCCGGAAAGTCCCGCGGCTTTTGCGGCGCAAATGGAAACCGCCAAAATCCAGTTTCCATTTGCGCCGCAAAAGCCGCGGGACTTTCCGGCTCTTCCGGGTGCTCCGCGGCAATTGGTGCGAAATCCGGGCTGATCCTGCGCGCTGAAGAGGGGCGTCACTGCCGATTAAGGTCAGTGCGAAAACGCCCTTGGTGTGAGGGGGTGTGGCCTGATATACAAATGAGTTCCTGCTGGGCTGTTCCTACAAAAAGACCTATGTGGAACAATGGTGACATCAGGAGGTGTGGCCTGATATGCAAATGAGTTCCTGCTGGGCTTTTCCTACAAAAAGCCCAGTGTGAAACAATGGTGACATCAGGGAGTGTGGCCTAATGTGCAAATGACTTCCCGCTGGGCTTTTTCTACACAAAAGACCCTGACCATAAGGAAATTACACAAAGGTTGGAGATGGTTGACATAGAGAACTTTTCCTCCCTCTTTCAAAATACCAGAAGCTGCTGGGCAGTCAGGACAGAAAAAAAGGAAATACTTCTTTACCCAGAGTGTAATTCAAATACAGAATTTGGCGCCAGAGGATGTAGGGATGGCCGCAAGAATAAACAGCTTTAAAAGGGGATTAGAGAGATTAATGGAGGATAAGTCTGTCAGTGGCTACTAGCCATGGTGACGACTCAGGGAAACCTTCATATTCAGAGAACCTTCATATTCAGAGGCGCTAAACCTCTGAATCCCAGAGTCAGGAGGCAATGTCAGGGGGAAAGTCTCAGCCTCTCTGTCCTGTTGTTTGCCTTTCAGAGGAATTGGTTGGCCACTGTGTGATTAGGGTTGCCAAGTCCTCTTCAAGTCCTGGCGGGTGACTTCCGCGGGTGCATGATGAAATTATGTCACCTGGAAGTGATGTCATCAAGATGGCGGTGCACACGGGGGCCGCTCTAGGCATTTCCAGGAAAACTATGGTTTTTCACGGACATTCTAGCCATTTGGGAGGTTAAAACTCTATGGTACCTGTGCATTTTCTGGGTCTTCTCTTTCTTCTAGCATCTGATGAGTTGGAGAAGGTCTCTGGCCCCCTGGGGTGTTTTGCTGTTTGCCAACCACTCCTCTCTATATTCTCCCAGGCCTCCTGGCTTGAAGCAAGATGCTTCAGAGATGACCAGAGGCAGAGCTGGTTCTAGGCTTTGGACAGAGAGTGCCCAGGGCCCCCTCCTCTTCTTAGTCTAACTAAAAAGCCTTCTCACTACCTGCAATCACAGATGCCTGCACTACCTACATACTCATACCCTGATAATGCTTAGCAGTCCCCATGGTTGAGAGCATAGATGGCAGAGAGTGGAGGAAGGGCAGGAGGTGCATGGTCAGTGGCATTGGGCCTCTCCAGAAGCCCCGGACCCTGGTTGCTGCCCTACCCCAACGCATGCTGACCCCAGCCCTGACCAGAGGAATGCAATCACACTTGTTTGGTGTAGATCCAGTTTGGTGTAGTGGTTAAGAGCATGGACTCTAAACTGGGAGAACTGGGTTTGAATCCCTCCACTGGCAGCTGCTGGGCGACCTTGGGTCAGTCACAAGTTCTCTCAGAACCGTTCTCTCAAGAGTAGTTTGCAAAAGAGCTCTCTCAGCCTCACCTACCTCACAGAGTGTCTGTTGTGGGAAGGGGAGGGAAAGGAGATTGTAAGCCACTCTGAGACTCCAAGTGAAGGGTTGGTTATAAATCCAACTTCTCCTCCTCCTCTCCTTTTTCTCCTCCTCCTCCTTTCTTCCCCCCTGTAAGTTTGGAACCCATGTGCTTGGGGATTGTCGGGGTGCACGATTGCTCTGCGGAAATGAAATGTTCAGCCTCTTCCAGCAGCCACAAAAGTGTTCCAAATGGGCTCCCTGTGGAACTTCAAAGGGGCTGGGAATGGTGTCAAAGCTGTAGGCAGAAGGTCGATCTTTCCCCTTGGTCAAGCCGAAATAGATAAGTGGGGAAGGCACTATAGAGCCCTGGGAAAGTGAGCTTGTCTCTGGCCCCCTCGCTTCTGCACAATATCAACCAGTCGGGGTGCTTTTAGGAAGTGAGTCTTAGGATAATAATGCCTGGGGGCTTCAAGCTATAATTACTGCTGTTCGAGAGGCTCCGAAGCTGAGCCGACACGTGATGGTCATTGCGCCTCCACAGTCTGCTCTGAGCCCCCTGCAGAGTTCCTAGAACAGAGTTGACTTAACTGGAGCTGAAAATGCTTTTTAAAAATAATAATAAAGGACCTGAGAATCCCCAGCAGCCTTTCCGAAAATAACAGTGTAATGCCATTTTATGAGCCAACCGGACTGTCTCAGAAATCATAAGCTTCCCCAAACTCTTCGTCAGGCTTCTTGTTCGGTGCTGAGAAGAATAACTGGGTGAGGGGATGCTTTAGGATGTGCTGGTAAAGCCCCTCACCTGCAGTTTGTACGGTCGTAATAACCAGATAAACCGCAGACTTCATTGGAATAGGTGGTGCTGGGTGTGAAGGGGGTTATGAGATACAGAGGTTCTGGATTGGGGGAGGGGGGGCTGTGCCTCAGTGAAAGAGCCTCTGCTTTGAGTGCAGAAGGGCCCAGGTTCAATCCCCGGCACCTCCAATTCAAAGGACTAGGCAGCAGGTGATATGGAAGACCTCAGTCAGAGACCCTGGAGAGCCAGTGAGAGTAGCCAATGGATCTGACTCAATATGAGGCAGGTTTATGAACTCATTGGGTGAAAACAGATGGGTGTTTTAAGCCATCCCGGGGATGGGAGGCAGGCGGATCAAAGAAGCGTGTCCACATGCACACATCTGCCTGCCATCCCTGCCCCAATTGCAACCCGCCCAGGGCCAGTTCGAAGCAGCTTCAGAAGGGCACTGCTTACAAAGTGGTGCCTAATTTCTGAGGTGGCTTCGAGGTGCTAGCTCTTCCAGGGCACATGCAGCCCATCCCTGTTTTGGGGGCTGCCTGCGGGCCACTTGAAAGCTTCCAGTCTGCTCCTTTTCTGGCCTGCTCTCTTTGGGGTGGCTTGCTGCCGCCCTGAGCTGACTGTCTATAACAGGGGTGGGGAACAGTGGCTCTCCAGATGTTTTTTTGCCTACAACTCCGATCAGCCCCACCCAGCATGGCCAATGGCTGGGGCTGATGGGAGTTGTAGGCAAAACACATATGGAGAGCCACTGTTCTCCACCCCTGGTCTATAGTCACCCATTATGTTCTATTGGAGAGGGGCTGTGGGGCAGTGGAAGAGCTTCTGCTTGGCACACAGAAGGTCCCCCGTTCAATCTGTGGCATCTCCAGTTAAAAGGGACCAGGCAATAGATGATGTGAAAAACCTCAGCCTGAGACTTGGGAGAGCCTCTGCCAGTCTGAGTGGACAGTACTGACTTTGATGGACCAGTTGTCTGATTCATGACAAGGCAGTGTCATATGTGGGTTATGGAAGCCATTTTTAAAAATAGGTATTTTTCTCTTTGAGAGTTGAAAAGCTAGCTGCCTCCCCAGCATGGAGCACATAAGGACCCTAGTAAAGCAGAAGGAAAAATGTGGTATCTCGTCTGTTATCAAAGCCAGTGCTTAATTTCAAATAATGCACTAGGGTAAAGAGGACACAGAACCTGGGGGTGTAATCCATTCCCCACCCCAGCCTTTCCAAGAACCAGCTGCAGGAGAGCTTTCCTCTCTAGCAACCAAGATCCAGCACGAGATGGATTGACTCAGTAAAGGAAGCTACGGTTGGTTCTCAGTTTGCAGGACCTAAGCAAGGCTGTTAACAGCAGGACTTTTTGGAGGTTCATTATGTAGACCTAAGTGTGTATCTGAGGAAGTGTGGATGCGCACCAAAGCTTATACCCAGAATTAAACTTTGCTCGTCCTTGAAGTTGCCATGGGATTTTGTTCTATAAATTGATAGGGTTGCCATGGGTCAGAAATAAGGTGTGGGCACTTCACACACACACACACACACACGCAGGAGGGGGCAAGCCGCAATTGCCTGCCAGTTTCAAAGAGCGCTGGCTCCTAACATCCTAAGCTCAAAGGCACAGCTCCCTGCACTTTACATAACACCCTGAACCCAAATGCCCTCCAAATTTCCCTTGGGGTATTCAGGCTTTGAGAGAGGCCCCATCTGGAGACTCCCTTATTTACTGGCATGGAGGGGGTGGTGAAAGCTAGTTGGAGCAGCTTTAGAAGGCAAGTCAGAAACTTTGACTTACCCCAGGGCAGCTTTGGAGGCCGGCTGTGACCCCCTCCCCCCCACCCCTTTCTACATGCCCAGAGCTGATCCTCACATGAATATAGCCCATTTGGCTCTGAAGCAGCCGGTCACACACATATCATGATGTCATTGTCCGGAAAGGGCAGGCGGCATCTGCTATCCAATGGTATTTAGAGGGCACAGGCTGGCCTGTGATGCAATCGCCATTGCTTCTGTCCAATGGAAACTTTGGGTTCGGTTTACAGGCTGTGATGCTTTGGTTCTCCATGGAGCTGCCAGCCCTCTGCTAAGTGTCTGTTTTTTAACCTTAGGCATCAATCTGCCCAAAGCAGGCTCTCTTCCTAGAACAGCAGGGATGTTCTCACCTCCCGTCTATGTCCACTGAGACTGCGAAGGGAACACCTGATCTGCCCGACTGTACCCACGTCAGGCTTCCAAACAGTTGGGGTTGTGTTTTCCCCCCAATTTATGCAAAACTGCCAAGATATGCAGAACCAAGTCAGCAGATCGAGTTCTTTCCACTTGAATCAACCAGTGCAGGACTTAAAAAAAAAAAAGTTTATTTCTGAATACAGAAGTAAAAAAAAATAACAACTGTGAAGTTAAATAACAAATGAAAGGTTTGAGCATAGAAAACCTGGAACCTGAGACATTACAGACAGGATCTATTTTTCAGTAGTTCTGCTAGTTTAAGGTCTAATGTAGTTTCTTCTAGAGCAGGGGTGGCCAAACTTACTTAAGGTAAGAGCCGCATAGAATAAACATCAGATGTTTTAAGAGCAGGAAGGAAGGAAGATGGGGAAGGGAGGGAGAGGTGGAAAGAAAGCAACTTTTAACTTTACATGTATTCTGCAAGCTGCCGGCTGGCTTGGCAAAGTGATTTAAAGAGACAGATGTGTTCTCCAAGCCAGCCAACAAGGCAGCAGGGGTTTTGGGAGCCACACAATATGTGTGAAAGAGCCACATGTGGCTCCCGAGCAAGTTGGATTTTGCATTGGATAGGGCAGATTCTCTTACATGAATGCTGCCTCTGTTCTTACCTCCCCGCCCCTCAGAAAGTCTTGTGCACATTTTAGCAGCCACACAGTTAATACGGTTAAATCTGCATTGTACTTTCCAATGCATTGTACTTCCCCCCCCCCCAGATAACTCACTATCAGATCTTGGAAGTTAAACAGGGTCAGCCCTGATTGGTACTTGGCTGGGAGACCACCAAGGAAGCCCAGGGTTGCAACACATAAAGGCAGGCCATGGCAAACCACCTCTGAACATCTCTTGGCTTTAAAACCCCATGGGGTCACCATAAATCCTGGCAAAAGGCGAGGGAATGCGGTCTCCCCAATCACAGTCTTGGTTCTTGTGATGATGTCTGTGTCTGTACCCCAGGTGGTTGTTCTCATGTGGTCTTTTGACATCTGCAAGATGGAACCTGTGCCATTGCTCTAAGCTCTCCAACAATGTTGTTTTGAAAATTAAAAGTATACAGTGATTCAGCTAACTGTTCTAACGAGAGCCAGTTTGGTGTAGTGCTTAAATGTGCGGACTCTTATCTGGGAGAACCGGGTTTGATTCCCCACTCCTCCACTTGCACCTGCTGGAATGGCCTTGGGTCAGCCATAGTTATCACAGAGCTTGTCCTTGAAAGGGCAACTGCTGCGAGAGCCTTCTCAGCCCCACCCACCTCACAGGGTGTTTGTTGTGGGGGAGGAAGATAAAGGAGATTGTGAGCTGCTTTGAGACTCTTGAGTGGAAGGTGGAATATAAATCCAATGTCGTCGTCGTCTTCTCCCCACCGCTGGCTGGGTGGTATTCTTCCCACCCCAGGCAAAATCACTGTCTCCTCTGCTGCTCAAAGCAGCCCCTAGCAGCATAAGGCTGGGGTCTAGTGCTTCTTTAGCTTTTGGAGTAACAAGTTTCTTGGAAATGACTCAGGATGGCCCTAAGTTTGGTATGTGGTTAAGTTTGGTGTAGTAATGGTTAAGCACGTGGACTCTAATCTGAGAGAACCGGGTTTGATTCCCCACTCCTCCACGTGCAGCTGCTGGTGTGACCTTGGGTCAGTCACAATTCTCTCCGAGCTCTCTCCGACCCTCACAGGGTGTATGTTGCAGGAAGTGGAAGGGAAGGTGGTTGTAAGCCACTCTGAGTGAAGGGTGGAGTATAAATCCAGTCTGCTGCTCCTCCTTCCCTTCGTCTTCTTTGAAAAGAGTTGCATAGACTACACAGAACACCGCTCTGATCCAGCATGGCTGTATTAACATCCTGAGGCATTTAAATGCTTGGCTCATGGAGTGGAGTCTGCTATGGTTCTGGGACTCTTGACCTCCAATAGCTGCACCAGGGTTTCAGTGGTTGGGGTTTCACCAAGTCTTCAGCAGTTTCAAGTGGTAGTTATGTGCCCTGGGGCCCTTTCCATCCTGCTCCACACAGCTGTGTACCTTTGGTCTTTCTTGCGCTCCCGATGACATACGGAACCATAGCCATCAGAAACCGGACGAGGCACTGAAAGACCTGCAAGCGGATCCCTGGCATGCACTTTATCACTCAAGCAGCTGTAGAGTCTCCCAATTCGGGTCAGAGTTGCAGCAACGGGGAGAAAAGAGTAGCGTTCCTTCCTCCTCGCACCCTTGCATACCCTTTTCCTGACCTCAGATGGCCTCCTGGCACCGATATCTGCCCTGTTGAGGAGAACATAGAAAACATAAAGAGAGTTGTAAGTTTCTGCAACCTGACCTGGATGGCTCAGGCTAGCCTGATTTTGTCAGATCTCAGAAACTAAGCAGCCCCAGTGCAGTGACCCTGGATGCGAATTCCAGGGTCACTACACAGAGCCAGGCAATGACAAACCAGTCTCTTGCCTTGAAAAACTGACAGGGATGCCATAAGAAGCTAAGCAGGTTGGTTCTGGTTAGTATTTGGATGGAAGACCATTAAGGGAGTCCAGGGTTGCCACGCAGAGGCAGGCAATGGCAAGTCACCCCTGAACATCTCGTGCCTACAAAACCCTATGGAGATGCCATGACAGGTTTTCCTGGATGAGACATCCGCTTTGGACCCATTCCAGTCAAGCTTTCACCTGGAGACTGTCCTAGTCACTTTCACAGATTAATTAAGACAGCATCTGGATCAAGGCGGGTCAGCGCTGCTTGATCTGTCAGCAGCATTTGACACGGTCAGTTACGACCTTATGACTCACCGCCTTGCTGTCGCCAGAGTTCAGGGGGTGGCCTTACAATGGTTTTCCTCCTTTCTCCGGGGACGGGGACTAAGGGTGGTGCTTGGCGAGCAGACATCCTAGCGACATCCACTTATTTGTGGAGTGCCGCAGGGAGCCATTCTCTCGCCAATATTATATCTATATGCGCCCTCTTGCCCAGATTGCCTGAGGCTTTGGGGTGCTTTGCCACCAGTATGCTGATGACACCCAGCTCTATCTGTTGATGAGTGACCGGCCAGTCGCCGCCCCTGACCAGTTGTCTGAGGCATTGGGAGCCGTGGCTGAATGGTTACAACAGAGCCGGCTGAAGCTGAATCCAGCTAAGATGAAGGTCCTGTACCTGAGTCGGGGTGGAGTGGGTATGGGCATCGAGCTCCCAGCTTTGGACAGTGCCACATTTGTACCAGCCCAAAAGGAGCTTGGGAGTGACCTTGGTTTCCTCCCTTTCCATGGGGACCCAGATCACAATGGTTGCCAGGTCTGCCTTTTGTTATCTACGGCAAATCAGACAGCTAGCACCATATCTATCCCCCCAGGACCTGGCTACAGTGATCCATGCAATGGTCACTTCCAGACTAGACTACTGTAACTCGCTCTACGTTGGCTTACCCTTGAGACTGATCTGGAAACTGCAGCGGGTGCAGAATGTGGCGGCTCACCTGCTGACTGCACCACCTTTACGGGTGGGCATTCGGCCGGCGCTCCGCAGTCTGCACTGGCTGCCCATTGAGTACCGGATCCGCTTCAAGGTTCTAGTGCTAACATTTAAAGCGTTACGCAGCCTGGGACCAACATACCTGCGGAACCATCTCTTTCCATATATGCCCAGGAGGTCGTTACGTTTGGCCTCCCAACATCTGTTGGCTGTCCCCGGCCCAAGAGACGCCCGCCTCGCCTCAACTAGGGCCAGGGCTTTTTCAGTCCTGGCCTCAACCTGATGGAATCAGCTCCCTATTGAGATCCGGGCCCTACCTGGCTTATTACCCTGTAAAACGGAGCTGTTCCGCCAGGCTTTTAGCTGAGGCTGCATGCATCTATTGATCTGGTTGGCCTCCCCGGCCAGCACTGTCATCTGCGCTAGGAATTGGAATAAAAACTGCCATCCCTATGAGATATCATGATGTGAGATGACTAGGCTGGGCAGTATGTGATGTCATGGTAATCTGAGTGCTGTTGAGTTGCCTGTTTATAAAATGTTTTTATTGTATTTTATTGTTTTATTATATGTTGTACTCCGCCCCGAGCCCTACGGGGAATGGGCGGAATAGAAATGTACTAAAATAAATAAATAATTAGAAGCTAAGCAGGGTCAGCTCTGGTTAGTATTTGGATGCAGGACCACCAAGGAAGTCCAGGGTTGCCACGCAGAGGCAGGCGATGGCAAGCCATCTCTGAATGTCCGCCCTGAGCCACCTTGGTGGGGAGGGCGGAATATAAATCGAATGAAATGAAATGAAATGAATGTCTCTTGCCTACAGAACTCTATGGGGATGCCATAAGGAGCTAAGCAGAGTTGGCCCTGGTTAGTCTTTGGATGGGAGACCACCAAGGAAGCCCAAGGTCACTATGCAGAGACAGCCAGTGGCAAAGCATCTCCAAATGTCTCTTGCTTGGAAAACACTACGAAGATGCCAGAAAAAGCTAAGCACGGTCAGCTCTGGCTAATATTTGAATGGGAAAGTCCAGGGTTGCTATGCAGAGGCAGGCAATGGCAAGCCACCTTTGAATGTCTCTTGCCTTGGAAACCCTGACTTGAGGGCACGTTCCACCTTCCCCATTTCCTCAGTAGGATAAGTAGCTCCTTCCTTCCCTCTATCCAGACTCCTCCCCTCCCCCCAGGGATGGAATTTTAGCAGGAGCTCTTTTGCATATTAGGCCACACCCCTGATGTAACCAATCCTCCAAGAGCTTACAGGGCTCTTCATACAGGGCCTACTGTAAGCTCCAGGAGGATTGGCTGCATCAGGGGTGTGAGGCCTAATATGCAAAGGAGCTGCTGCTAGAATTCCACCCCTGCCTCCCCCATGTCTGTTATTTAATAATAAAATAAGTACTAGAGATCCATTCACAGATTATCCAGCATCTAGATTTGTTTGACCCTAAGATCCAAGTTCTGCCAGCCATGTCATCCTGGATTTAGTAATGAGGAAAAATCATGCCTTGGAGGCAATTGTGCATCAGTCATTCTGGACCTAAGAGTTTGAGGGGTTTGTGGCTGCTGTCTGGAATGTATTCAGCTCAGAATTATAACACAGTAGTAGTAGCTCAGGGGATTCCTAACCTGTAATGTCCTAATCAGGATACCCCCAACCGGAAGTGACGTGGTATAAAGATGACGAAGAGATGGACAGATACTGTGGCTTACCAAAGTATGAGATCTTCCGTCACGGGAACCGACACACACTGCAGTTGTACAAGTAAGGAGGGGGGAGTGTCTCAAGGGATGTTGTTTGAGCAGTTGCTTCCAAGCTGAGCGGCTGGGAGACTCAGATATTGCTCAGCCAACCCTAGCATGCCAGCTTCCTGAAATCCAGTGTCTCCCCTGACCTCTGCCACTTGGACACGAGGCATAGCACTCTTTTCCTAAGGGCTTACTGCACACGATTACATCTGCGGTAAGAGTGATGTCGCAGGCACTGTCCAGTTGCTACCATTAAGACCTGTGCAGCCGCCTTCCATTCTTCAAAGAATCCTCATGAGTAGCAATTGGACAGTGCCTGTAACGTCAATTCTCACGATACATACTGTCCTTTGTGCTGTCATTTGATGACCTTCAAAAGTGTTCCATCAAATATGTGTGTGTGTGTGATGTATTCCCTCTCTAATGGCCATGCCTCACCATTTTGTTAGCTGTTTCACTGCTAGGGGTGGTGGTTTTTCGTTTCAGTTTTTTAAAAGCTGTGCACTCCCTCTTGTCAAATCATTAAAATGGATGAGATTACTAGGCATTTCTCTGAAGCAATGCAGTTCCTTCCTCTCCTTCATGCCCCCCCCCCCACTGGGCTGCCTCCAAAACAACATTGATCTGTGCACAATTCTTCGCAATTGGTTTAGCTTGGCCACACAGCATAATCTGGTTGTGAACGATTGGTGTAATGCTGTAAACGTGAAGCAGCCAATGATAGCACTTATTTAACACTAAGTAATAAAACAAAACAAAAAAATTAGGGTTTTCCTCTTGTCCTGGAAGACCTAGAGAGTAGAACCCCCTCCCTCCCAGTCGGCTGCCTTCTCCTCAGCAGTGTCTTTTGCCCCAAACTTGCTGCAGACAGCCAGTTTGGTGTAGTGGTTAGGACCTTCGGGCTCTAATCTGGAGAACCAGGTTTGATTCTCCACTCCTCCACATAAAAGCCAGCTGGGTTATCTTGGGTCAGTCACGGCTCTCTCAGAGCTGTTCTCTCCAGAGCAGCTTTCTCAGCCCCATCTGCCTCACAGGGTGTCTGTTGTGGGAAGGGGAAGAGAAAAGAGATTGTAAGCTGCTCTGAGACTCCGAGTGAAGGGCAGGGTATAAATCCAATCTCTTCTTCTTTGGACTTCATCTGAGGGAAGTTCATGCACATTGGAGAGATGAAACTGTAGCATGGCACATTTGTTCCAAAATTTGCATAAGCTCACTGGGTCCAGATGCTGGGAGAGCAGGGTAGGAGGGGATGCACCTGTGCAGGGGTACCCTGTGGTAGGTGCCTCTGCTTCAGCTTTCAAGTCATCCTTGCCTACAGGGAAACAGTTCCAGGCTTAGTCAGTATTGGCTTAATACCAGGGCTCTTGTACGTGTGCAAGCCCTTATTGCTGTCCAGGAATGTGCAAGGGGTGAGGTGGGGATGGACCCTACAAAAGAGCTAAACTTCATTTTGCTTCATTTGAGCTATTGTAAGACTCCCAGTAAGTCCCCATTCAACACAGTATTGATGGGGTTCCCAACATGGTGCCCACAGGTGCCATGGAAGAAGAGACGACTGCAGATTTATACCCCGCCCTTCTCTCTGAATCAGAGACTCAGAGTGGCTTAAAATCTCCCATATCTTCTTCCCCCACAAAAGACATCCTGTAAAGTGGGTGGGGCTGAGAGGGCTCTCACAGCAGCTGCCCTTTCAAGGACAACTCCTGCGAGAGCTATGGCTAACCCAAGGCCATTCCAGCAGCTGCAAGTGGAGGAGTGGAGAATCAACCCCAGTTCTCCCAGATAAGAATCTTCACACTTGACTACTACACCAGACTGGTATAGGAGCCTGCCACCTCTTCTGGGGCTTGCCAGCTGTTTTGAGGAAATGGGCAGGGCCAGGTAGGGCTTTTCTGCCCATCAAGGCTTCTGATTGGCCCCTGGAGATTTGATTGACTGTGCAGATTTTTAAAAATCTTCCTTTGGCAATAGCTGCCACCACCACACAAGGATCTACATTGCGTTACTGAAGTTAAACTGTGGAAATCATTTTGTGGCTGGCTCCACCTCCTGTGGCAGCCATTTTGTGGCAGCCATTTTGTTGCTGCAGGTACCATGGTGTGTTAGAATTCCACATGGGCTTGCAGGCTCAAAAAGGTTGGGGACCCCTGCAGTATTGCATCAGGCAGTGGCACTTGTTGGAAGGGACTGTCAGCGTTTCCTGACCTCATTCAACTTAGACTGACTTTGCTAAGCAGGCTAAGTACATTGGTTAGGCAGAAAGAGTGACTTCGTTCAAGTTCACCCAATAAAACTTTTTTTGGAGGGGAGGGGGATTGAATCCAGTCCTCCCTAGTCCTGGTCCAATTCTACACTGACTCTCTGCTTATAGCTGTTGTCTTTTGGTCTCCTAGCTGCAAAGAGAATGACGCAGCCATTTACCAGGCCTCGGCGAGAAACAGCAAGGGCATTGTGTCCTGTTCGGGCGTCTTGGAGGTTGGAACCATGACGGAGTACAAAATTCACCAGAGGTGGTTCGCCAAGCTGAAGCGGAAGGCCGAAGCCAGGTTGCGCGAGATAGAGCAGAGCAGAAAGCGTGAGAAGGAGAATGTGGAGGCGGAGCAGCTGAGAAGAGTGAGCCCAGACCGGTTCCAGCGGAAGCGCCGGCTAACGGGAGAAGTGGGCATGCGCTCTGGCACCTCCCTGTGGGACGAGGAAGTGGCCAAGGTGCATATTCCTGATCTGAAGCAGAGACTCAACGAGGACAGTCACGCCAAGAGCAAAGAGTCCTCCCTGGATGCAAAAGTCCTCTTCTCGAACAATTTCATCACCGGACGTCTGGAAGCAGACGTGACGACCAATGGAGACTCTTCTCTCGAGAGTGGCGAGGAGAACGGAGAAGAGAACGGCAGTGGCTTTCTTACTTATATCTACGAGACGGTGGAGATTATGACCAGCAAGCCTACCAACAAGGAATTCGCTGCTAAGAAGAAGAAGAAAGAGGAGAACGCCATCGACTTGCCAAACACTAAACAAGACGTTTCCCGGCCAGAAGACAGGATGCAACTGAGGAGAACCATCAGGAGTCAGAAGAATGCTGAGCCCGTGCTGACATCTGAACGCACACCCTCAGCAACGGCAAACGGGGAACTGATGGAAACGGAGTCCAAAGGGGTCCCAAGTCAGGTTATGGGAAGTCCAGCACACCTGCATTCCAATACCGAGGTGTACTTTTCCCTGAAAGACATGTATTTCGACATTGGAGCCAAGTGTGAAACAGAGCAGGAGGTGCCAGAGAAAAAAGGGGGCGGAATGGATATTTACCAGCCAACCCCAGATGTTTCCAGCACGAAAGAGACTCTTCCGGTTTGGACAAGGACTGTGCAGGAAGAAAAGTCAACTGAGCAGGAAGCGAAGGGAAAGGAGGCCCTGGAGACTGCAGTGACTGAAACAGCTAAGGACTTTAATGTGGAACTGACCCAGTATCCTAAGTGGACCACAGAGCCCACGCCAGAGGTGGAACCTGCACTTCACGTGGCTGAAATCCCAGGCAAAACAACCTTGGAAACAGAACCTCAACCTCCCAGCTGGGAGTCAGAGGCTGGCCTGGAGATACAACCTTCCCTCACTCAAGGAAACGGAGGGGAGACATCTGAAGGCAACATCCGAGAAACGGACTTACTGGATTCCCTCCCCATCTATGATATCCCGCAGCCCCAGGATGCTGCAGAGCCACACGTGGATTGGTTGTCACAGGAAGCAACGGGAGACTCGCCATGGGCCTCTGCGGAAGAGCAGCTGCCCAGCAAAGGGCCTTATGAGGTACTGTAAGTTTTTTTTCCCCTTTTCCTTCTCCCCTCGGCTAGGCTGACCTCATGTGAAATGTTTCCAAATCAGTTAAGCAGCAACTGCTGAAGCTCCGCCTTCTATTTATAGCTGGGAATGCGGGATGTGCGCGAACAGCAATAAATAGGGCGGCTTCTCTTCGGGCTGACAGTGACCCCTGGCTTTGCACCATTGCATTAGCTGCTCCCCCCACCCTCCTTTGCAGCTGGAAAGGAGATAGGCAGGATGTGTTGGGTGAAGACCAGACGGCAGCCCTTTTGGGCTACCGTGCAGAGGGGCGAGTAGCTGGCCTCTCTGGCCCGTCTGTCGGCTCCACTAGCACTCCACAGCGGGGTGTCGCTGCATTGTCCGTGCTCACAGCTGTCCCTGCCACTCACTCCGCCGCGGCGGTTCTATTTTCGTCACTGATTCTGAAGTGTTTTCCATGTAAATTCTGCATTCGAGAGCAGGCCTCGCACGCTGCTGGGCTAACAGGGTTTCCTAATTCAGTGTCTCGCGCTCGGGGACTCATGCTGCAAACAGGATCGGCATTTGAACAATCCTGCTTGGGAAGAGGGGACTTGCGTAGGTGGGACAGATTTTCAGAATGAGCCTGTTGGGGACCAATGACGCAAGGACGGACCCTTCCCCCTCCCCAGTGCAAACAGCTGCAAGTGGTTTGGGGCTCATGTTAAGAAGCTAAGAGGAGCCCTGGTGGATCAG
This sequence comes from Heteronotia binoei, assembly GCF_032191835.1. Lineage (NCBI taxonomy): Eukaryota > Metazoa > Chordata > Lepidosauria > Squamata > Gekkonidae > Heteronotia > Heteronotia binoei. The sequence goes on from NC_083241.1 coordinate 30,617,670, forward strand.
GCCCGTTGAATCTTTCTTCCTGCTTCCCCTCGTGAAAAGATGGTTTCCAAGCAGGGCGAAGGAGGCCAGGGTGTGCCCTCTTGCCTCTAATACATCCAGAAGACTATGCTAACACTCTTTTGCTCTGGAGATCACAGCATGAAATTGCTGAACGTGAGTTTGTAAATTCAGAACGATGGACCCCACCAGGGCTGAATAGGGACATAGGATCCTTATCTCACTATGGATGCTAATTTTCTGCCCCCAACCATCTCCCCTCTGCTCCAGTCAAGCTCATTACTATGCCCATTGTACCTTTGCATCCTGAGTTCCTTCTTTGCGAGACCCCTCCCACCTTCTGACTGGTATAGAAGGACTCAGAAATCTCTATTCCAACTCATGTCTGATGAAGGGCGCTTTGACTCTTGAAAGCTGATTCCCCCCCTCCCCAAAATAATCTGGTTAGTATCATGGTTAAAACAATTTTATTTGGTAACATATGGTAACAAATTATATTTCTTGCATCATTAATAACTTCTTTTATCTATCCCATATATTACTTTCTACACACCCCTCCCCCCCGTTACTTGACCCCCGCCAGTGTTATTTACTTAAAGTACTAATGTTTAAAGGTACCCTTAACTAATAAAAACAAAAATTAATATTCTTCTTTTTTCTAAGACTTAATCATTATCAAAAATTGTCCAATGTCCTTGTATTTTCCACTCTTTTTCTACATATCTTCTGAACTTTTTCCACTCCATCTTAAAAACTTCTAAATCATAGTCTCTTAAAATTCTTGTTAATTTGTCCATTTCACTCCATGTCATAACTTTTACAATCCAATCCCATTTCTCTGGTATTTTTTCTTGCTTCCACAACTGCCAATATAATGTCCTAGCAGCTGAAAGCAAGTACCAAATTATAGTTCTATATTCTTTTGGAAATGTTTCCATTTGTAATCCCAACAGAAAAGTCTCTGCAACTTTCTTAAATTCATATCCCAGGATCCTAGAAATTTCTTGTTGAATCATCTGCCAATACTTATTTGCTCTTTCACAAGTCCACCACATATGGTAGAAAGAACCTTCATGTTTTTTACATTTCCAACATCTGTCTGGCATCTTATTATTCATCTTTGCCAATTTCTTAGGAGTCATATACCATCTATACATCATTTTAAAACAGTTCTCTTTAATACTATGACATGTCGAAAGCTTCATAGAGTTCTTCCACAAATATTCCCAAGTTTCCATCTGTATTTCTTTGTTTACATTAATTCCCCACTTAATCATTTGAGATTTCACTACTTCATCTTCCGTAGACCATTTTAAAAGTAATTTATATAATTTTGAAATTAATTTTTTGTTGTCTCCAAGCAGAACTTTTTCCATTTCTGTTTGCTCTTTTCTTATTCCTTCAGTTTTAATGTCATTCTCCACCAAGCTCTTTATTTTTTGCATTTGAAACCAATCATATTTATTATTCATCTTTTCAGCAGTTTTCAATTCTGTTTTGCCACTTTATATTTTTAATAGTTGATTATATGACAACCACTTTTCTTCACCTGTCTCAGCTGTTATTTTTATCACTTCGGCTGACACTATCCATAATGGTTTTCTCTCATCTCCATATGTCTTATATTTCATCCATGTATTTAGCAAGCTGTTTCTTATATAATGGTGAGAGAAAAAGCCGTCTATCTTTTTTCCCCCATAATACATATAAGCGTGCCAGCCAAATTTATTTCCATGACCTTCCAACGCTAAGAGTTTTTTGTTTAACAACATTATCCATTCTTTTATCCATACTATGCAAACTGCTTCATGATATAATTTTAAGTCTGGTAATTAAAATCCGCCTCTCTCTTTTGCATCTGTTAAAATTTTCATTTTAATTCTTGGTTTCTTCCCTGCCCACACAAACTCTGAAATTTTTCTTTGCCATCTATTAAATTGTTTACTGTCTTTCACAATCGGAATAGTTTGAAACAAATACATTATTCTTGGTAGAATATTCATTTTAATTGCGGCTATTCTACCCAACAGTGACAAATTAAGTTTATTCCACTTTAACATATCTTCATCCATTTTACGCCATAGCTTCTCATAATTATTTTTGAACAAATCAATATTCTTCATTGTTATCTCCACACCCAAATATTTTACCTTGGAGGTAACTTCACAGCCCATTAGTCTCTGCAATTCTTGTTGCTTATTTATTTGCATATTTTTACATAGAAGTTTTGATTTTTCTTTATTAATACAAAGTCCCGCCAACTCCCCATATTCTTGTATTTTGGCTAACAACAAATGTGTGACTTGTATGGGGTTTTCATTTATAAACATTATATCATCTGCAAATGCTCTGTATTTGTAAGAAAATCCTTTTACTTTTAATCCTTCTATTTCTTTATCTTCTTGAATTTGCATCAGTAATATTTCAAGAGTCATTATAAACAACAGTGGGGAAAGTGGACAACTTTGTCTTGTACCTTTACTAATTATCATGTCTTCTGTAAGATCAGCATTTATACATAGCCTTGCACGTTGTTCAGTATATATTGCTTTTATCATTCTTATAAAGCTTTCTCCCAGCTCCATTTTCTCCATTACTGCAAACATAAAATCCCAATTTAAATTGTCAAATGCTTTCTCTGCGTCCGCAAAGAATAATGCTACTTCCTTTTCTGGATGTCTTTCATAATATTCTACAATATTTGCACCAGTTCTGATATTGTCTCTTATTTGCCTTTTGGGAAGAAACCCCGCTTGATCTTCCTTTATAAAATTTATCAAATATTGTTTAAACCGTTCTGCCAAGATTCTTGTATATATTTTATAATCATTATTTAATAATGAAATTGGTCTATAATTTTTTACGTTCGTAACATCTCTATCTTCCTTTGGAATCAACGAAATAACAGCTTCCTTCCATGTATTTGGTATTTTCCCTTTTGTTCTTATCATATTCATCAATTTCTGAACTTTCGGGATTAAATCCTCTTTGAGGGTTTTAAAAAATTTAGCTGTATATCCATCTGGCCCAGGTGCTTTTCCATTTTCCATTGCATTAATTGCTGCTTCAATTTCTGTTTTTTTCAATTGGATCGTTCAAAACTTTTTGCATATTTTCTGCTAAGGGTGCTATTTTTATCTTTTGTAAGTACTCATCCATCTTTCCTTTCCTTATTTTAACACCTTTAAATAACTTGGCATAATACTTACAGAATTCTCTATTTATTCCTTCTTGATCTACCACCTCTCTTCCATCCACCACAATTTTATTAATAATTTTATTTTCTCTCTTTTTCTTCAGTTGCCAGGCCAAATATTTTCCGGGTTTGTTTGCTCCCTCGAAAGATTTCTGCTGCAATCTTTTCAGATTCCATTCAAGTTCTTTATTTAACAAATGTCTCATTTGCGTTTGTAATATTGTAATCTCCCTTATAATTTTCTTTTTCCCTGGCATTTTTCTCAGTTCCCCTCCTTTTTTCTTTATTTCATTTTGAATGTCCAACATCTGTTTTTCTTTTGCCCTCTTATCTTTGTTATTCAATGTAATCAATATTCCTCTCATTACTGCTTTATAAGCACCCCAGACCGTCTGAAATTCTATATCCTCTTTATCGTTTATTTGGAAGAAAGCTTTAGTTTCATTTTCTTGAGCTGTCACTATTTCTTTATTCTGTAGTAAATCTTCATTCAATCTCCATCTTCTCAACTTCTTAGACAATTTTGTAATCCACATTATTGGGTTATGGTCAGCCCCAATTTTAGGTAAAATCTCTATTTTCTTAGTTATAAAGCCTAAGTCTTTAGTGCCCCACAACATGTCAATTCTGGAAAAAGTTTTATGTCTTGCTGAAAAAAGGGTATAGTCCCGCACTTCAGGATTAAATTTTCTCCATATATCCTCCAAATTTTCTGGTTTGACCAATTCAAAAAAACACTTTGGCAATTTTCCTTCCTCATTATTTTTTTTACCCCCAGAACTATCCAGTGTATTCTTAATTGTTCCATTCAAGTCCCCCATTATCAAAACTTGGTCATAAGTCAAATCATCAAATTGTTGTATAATGTCTTTTTAAAAAGCATCCTTTGCACCATTTGGTGCCTACAGTCCCAATAACAACGGTTTTTTTGCATTTAATATTATTTCTACTGCTACAAATCTTCCATCTTTATCCTTAAACACTAATTTCGGCTCCAATTCTTGTTTAATATAGAAAATCACTCCCCTTTTCTTCTGTTCAGCTAATGAATAAAATTCTAGTCCCAGTTGTTTATTCCATAAAAATTTGTAATCCTTTTGTTTGATATGCACTTCTTGTAAACAAACTATATTACAATTTTGCTTTTTAATCCAATGAACGTTGCCTTTCTTTTTTGTGGTGAATTTAGTCCATTTACTTTCCAAGATAATAATTTGTAATCCATCGTGGTGCAAATTCTTTATGTTCTTCATAAAACCTACGCAGTTCCTGTGTGCTTGTAATTGTAATCCAAAAATCTGGTTAGTATCGAAGGGGCTACTAGACTCAAATCCAGCTGCTCTACTGGTTAGTAGATGAGTAACATTGAGATTGTAGCACCGAATTAATTTGTTGGTTTTAAATTTGATAGTTTTAATTGATGGTTTTAATGTAATAGTATATTTTAATTGAGAAATATAATTGTTATGTAATTAGTGTATTTAATTATTGTAATCTCTGCATTTTATGCCATGTAAGCTGCCCTGAGCCTGCTTCGGTGGGGAGGGCAGGATATAAATTAAAAATTATTATTATTACTGCAGACCAACACAGGTCCCCTCTGAAACTGTCTTCTGCGTCTGTTTCCCATGTGTAGGGGGAAGGAGAGAGGTTGACATCAGTTTCTGTTTGGACAAACAGCTCTAGTGGGTGTTTGCAGGATCTTTGAATTTGCTCTGGAATTCAGGCAATCCCAGGAGCACCTTTGTATGTGACACTTTCATCATGTTGTACTGATGTGTTCAAAAATGGGAAATTTGAAGGGGCTGCGGCTCAGTGGTAGATCATCTGCTTGACATACAGAAGGCCCCAGGTTCAATCCTCAGCATTTATAGTTAAAGGATCTTGCAACAGGAGATGTGAAAGTCCTCAGCCTGAGACCCTGGAGAGCCGCTGGCAGTGTGAGTAGACAAGACTTGACTCTGATGGACCAAAGGTCTGATTCCATCTAAGGCAGCTTTATATGTTCACATTTTTTTTATCAGAAAAATTGTTTTTATTGAGATAAATATATGAAAACAGACAAGTAAATGAATTATGTATCCAACATGATACAAAGAGCACTTTATAAAAGATTATTACAACTTAAAGAGAAAGCATATCCATCTATATTCAAAACTACTAAAGCTTTCTACAAGAAAAAAATAGATAAATAAATAAATGTGTAAATAAATGAATAACACAAAAACTCAGAGGTAAATTTTCAGGGTGGGGAAAAAAATGTAGAGCTGTAGCCAAACGTGAAAAGAATGATCAGATGTCATGTATTTCGACAGTGGTGACCATGTTGAAATGAACTTGTTATGTGCCTTATCGGTGGAAGTATGATCTACAATGATGGAAATCTTATGCATAATAAATTACTCCCATATTTTGTCATGCGTACTTTATGGAAGGTGGTAAAGGAGATCTCCAGGCAGACGCTATTGTAAGATGTGCTGCAGCTATAAGCAACAATGTTAGTTCTTTGCGTACAAAATCTAATTGTGACTTATCCCAAAAGTTCAGAAGCACTAACTCTCAAGTTCCCCATATTTAAATACCAGCAACACAAGCGAGTCATTAGATTAGATAGATTCATGGAGGAGAGGTCTATCAATGGTTACTGAGGGAAACCTCCACATTCAGAGGCACTAATTCTGTAAACCCCAGAGCCAGGAGGCAGCTTCAAGGGAAGGCCTCAGCTTCTGTGCCCTGATTTCGGCCCTCCAAAGGAACTGGATGGCCACTGTGTGAGGCAGAATGCTGAATTAGTTCATAGAATCATAGAGTTGGAGGGGACCTCCAGGGTCATCTAGTCCAACCCCCTGCACAATGCAGGAAACTCACAAACATCTCCCCCTAAGTTCACAGGATCCTCATTGCTGTCAGATGGCCATCTAGCCTCTGTTTAAAAACCTCCAAGGAAGGAGAGCCCACCACCTCCCGAGGAGGCCTGTTCCACTGAGGAACTGCTCTAACGGTCAGGAAGGCCTTGACGACCACTGGTCTGATGCAGCAAGGCTTTTCTGATATTCTGACTTGGCACAGCTTTTAAAATACCTTTTAAAAGAACAGATCAATCTAATATGTTATTGAGTTATGACTTGCATGCATGTCGAACCATTCTCAATTAATCTCAATTCATTATTGCTTAAAGCCCACAGGACAAAACAAAGAGAATGCATGCACAGAAGAAAATAAAGCAATGTAAGCCAGACAAAGGAATCTAGCAAATGACAGATCTTAAATTATGACCCCTAATTCACAGCACAGCAAAGAAAATTATGCTCACAAATGGAAGGGGGAGGGGAACACTAAAAATGAATTGTCATTGAATGCAACATCTAGGATAACATCTAATGTGACATTACAGCCTGATTTTATTACAATAGATCCTTTATGATGTTTTTTAAGGTGGGGGGTTGGGGACATAGTTTTTACTTGTGTTTAGTTTTCACTGGTGAGATATTTTGAGCTGGTCTCTGGGGAGAGGGCTGCAAATATAAATTGGGTAGCCAAAAAGGTTGGGGGGAAAGGGGGGGAGAAACCCTTCTCTATTGGAGTATAAATGTCAGTTTCAACCCCTCCCCCAAGTTATATTCCAGAAACTTTAATCAAATTATAAATAAGAGAATATACAAGGATGAATTTGTTATAAAAGTTTTTTACATTCAGGCAAGGTACATATTTAAGTAATCAAAAATTGATGCATGATGTGCAATTTTTAATATTTATACTTAGATTAAAGTTTCTGGAATATAATTTTAGCCTTTTGTTCTGCAATTGACATTTACATTTCAACATATAAGTAATTTATTTCTATCCCCCCCCCCCCCCTCAAACCTTTTTGGTTACCTAGTCTGTTCTGGGTCGAAATCCGCCCCCCTTTCATTTTCACTGCAAGTACAAATTCTCCAAGTAAACAAACAAACACGGAAGCATCTCTCCATTAATATTTCAATTTCAAGATAATAAGCTGAGGAATTGTGGAAGAGATAAAGAACTGGAAGATCTTTTTGTGCCCTTCAAACACAAGCCTAGTCTCCAGGGCTTTTTTTGAGCAGGAATGCACAGGAACGCAGTTCCAGCTGGCTTGGCGTCAGGGTGTGTAACCTAATATGCAAATAAGTTCCTGCTGGGGTTTTCTCCAAAAAAGCCCTGCATGAAACAATGGAGACGTCATGGGGTGTGGCCTAATATGCAAATGAGTTCCTGCTGGCCTTTTTCTGCAAAAAGTCCTGCTGGTCTCGGTTAGAGCCTTTCCTAGTCTCGAACCTGAACAGGCTAATACTGCTGTGTTGTTGCCCCATACCACAGCTTGCTGAGGTTCAAGTCTAGGTGAGCAGGAAACTAACCATGTGGCCCTAAACTTGAGAGGGACAATAGAGACAAGAGGACTACATTTACTTGACCGTGCTGTCTAGAAGAATTGGGGCTGTGGGTCAAAGCCTGGGTAAGAAAACAAGAGCATACTCACGCTGAATGTGTAAAAATCAGGGGTAGATTCCATGTTAGCTGGCTGTTTTCTTTTGCATTAAAAAAAAAAGCAATTGGGGACCCTGGTTTACGCTGCAAAGGAGTTGTAACCCTTCCCTCTATGCCACATTTCTCCAGTAAAAATACCCCTTCCACCAGTTGCTACAAACCAAGAGAAGGAAAAAAGACCAACTCTGTCTGTCTGTTTTGTCTATGGAGGGTGATAGCAGCTCAGGGGAAGGGAGCGCAGTTTTGATCAGAGAAAACAACATAGTGGTGGAAAGTGGTGCCAAGTCACAGCTGGCATTTGATGGACCCCTCCCCCCCATAAGGTTTTTATAGCAAGAGGAGAATAGAGGTGATTTGCAATTGTCTGCCTCTGTGTAGCAACCCTGGATTCCTGTTTAATTTCCAGGATATGACAAGATCAAGTTAGCCTGAACCATCCGGGCAAAATAGCATAGAGGAAGGTTAATCTCACATGAGCACATGAAGCTGCCTTATACTGAATCAGACCATTGGTCCATCATGGTCAGTGTTGACTACTCAGACTGGAAGTAGCTCTCCAGAGTCTCCTGCAGAGGTCTTTTACATCGCTTACTACCAATGTTCCCTCTAAGCTGCAGAGTCTTGTGAGCAAAAATTCTATTTTGTGAGCTACTGGCCTTAATATTGTGAGCTACAGGCCTTAAAGTTGTGAGCATGCATTGTTGTGCTCTGGGCTCATCGTTCCTGAGTGAAGGTAAAAATGTGTGAGCTGGAGGCTAAAAATCTGTGAGCTAGCTCACACTAACTCAGCTTAGAGGGAACACTGCTTACTACCTGATCTTTTAACTGGAGATGCCAGGGATTGAACCTGGGACCTTCTGCATTCCTTTTTTTTTTGTATAAATAATCTTTATTTGTTAATCTTTCAAATCCATTACAACAAATATTTTTTATATTTCCAACACACCCTTCCTCCCTCCCCCCCCCCCCACTCTTTACTCCTAGTGTCTTCCCCCCAGCCATGGGCACAAAGTCTTAATCTTTCACTGAATGTCCGTCCTTCCTTCAATTGCTGTCCATTCTAGGAAGGCCTTCCATCTGGTTGTAATTTCCTTGGTTTTCTCATCCCATGTTGTCATCTTGTTAAGTACCACCACGATGTCCGACTGTATAAATTCAAACAAATAATTGTGCCAGAATTCTACTGTCCATTTACTTTTGTCCTTCCAACCCAAAGCAATGACCACCTTACCCGCCAATACCATACCCTTGACTAAATTTTGCATACTCCTATCTATTATCGGGCTACCTATTGTACCAACATAAGATTAAACTCTATAGTTAATGTTATATTACATACTTTTCTGATTATTTCAATAATTTTGTTCCAAAAGATGTTTGCTTCCGGGCATTCCCACCACATATGAGCATACCACCCTTTAGAAAGTTTACAGTGCCAGCATAGTGGACTCAATCCTGGAATCATATTAGCTAATTGTGCTGGGGTCTTGTACCATTTTGTAAGAAATTTATATTCAAGTTCTTTAAACTTGGTTACTTTGATTTCTTCTATTCCTTTCTTAATTTTTTTTACTGATGTCTCTGATATCCTGCCCTCCTGGCTCCATCTCCTCTGTAAATACTCTACTATTTTTTCCATATTTACTATCATCATTCTATATATCTTCCCTACCAAACCCTTTTTCTGCTTTGCCATTTCTTTGTATAATACTTCCATTGGCGTGTCTATCCAAAAATCTTCGTTTTCACTAATCCTTTTTACTGTCTTGTATAGCCCAGCTACTTTTAACCAGTATTGTTTTCCTATTTCTTCTGTTATTTCCTGTAAGGGTTTAAGAATTCCACTTCGAAACATGTCTTCCACTCTGCAATAACCTTTAAGGTTTAACCTTTTCCACCAATTAGTTTCTTGCACTTCCTCATTGACAGTTTCCAGGGGTGCCCATCTAGAAATTCTTCCTAACCAGTGTGGCTGCCATTTCTTCTAAACCTCCAATGAAGCTCTTCTAGGGCCTATTGTTAATTGTAAGTCTTTGGTGGTAACTTTAGAAAAAATGCCTGAACTCCCAATATTATTATTTATTTCATTTTCAAAATTGACCCACTTCTGAGTCTTTTCCTCCCCTATTTCCAATAATGGTTTTAGTTGGAAAGCTTCATAATAAATATTTAGGTCCGGAATCCCCCATCCAAATTCTGATTTATGATTATATATTATTCGCTTATGGAATCTGCAATTTTTACTGTTGAATATCCATTTTCTTAATGCTCGGGACCTTCTGCATTCTAAGAAGATGCTCTACCACAGGACCACAGCCTTCCCTCTCCACTCGTTTGCCCCCATCTTGATAGGATTTGGGGTCTCTTGCAGCAGGTCTTTGCACTTTGTATATTTAAAAGACACATTACGTATTGGCTGCCATTAATCTCTGCTTGCCCTGAGGTGAGAGAAGGAAGCTTCTGATTCTGCCGAAGGACGTGCCAGCTCTCTTCCTGCTCTCCAAAGGTTCAGAAGTGACTTATCAGTGTCTTGGAGTGGTTCTTCAGTCCTTTGATATGCGCTGATGGCTATGTGGCTGTCCTGCTGGAATTTGCTTCATGCATGGCCATTTTAGGAGATGTGAGGCAGTCTTGGCCTCTAACCAGGAAGTGGCTAATAAAGGGAATAGGCTAATAAATCAGCTAATAAAGGGAATAGGCAAGCCTAGTGAAGCACTCAGGTGGTAGTGATCTCTGTGATTTACATAGTTTGGGAGATCATAGGAGTGACTTGGCAATAAGATGCCATTTGGCCATCACTACAAGTGTGACAAACACTGTTGGCGGGTTTTCCTGTTACAGTGCAAAGGTGGGCAAATTATGGGGTCTATACTTTCATCTCTCAAATCACATACACCAGTTTGGTGCGGTGGTTAAGTGTTCAGGCTCTTATTTGGGAGAACTGGGTTTGATTCCTCACCCCTCCACCTGCACTTGCTGGAATGACCTTGGGTTAGCCATAGCTCTCGCAGGAGTTGTCCTTGAAAGGGCAGCTTCTGGAAGAGCCCTCTCAGCCCCACCCACCTCACTGGGTGTCTGTTGTGAAGGGAGAAGATATAGGAGATTGTAAGCCGCTCTGAGTCTCTGATTCAGAGAGAAGGGCAGGGTATAAATCTGCAGTCTTCTTCTATTTGTGGGGAGTTTCAGTCTGCCAGACCACAGGCTAATGTTCCTGGAAAACATTCATGGCCCGAATGAATGCAGCAGAGTGGAGGAGAGCAAAATTAGAGCAGCAGAGTGGAGGAGAGCAAAATTAGAGCCCAGTAGCTGCATAAAAGATGAGCATTTCCCATGATATAAACTTTTATGTCAAAGCTTGCTTTGCTTCATACTATATTGTACAAAGTGAGCTTTGACTCATGAAAGCTTCTACCCTGGAAAATGTTCATCTTCTAAGGTGCTACGGGACTCAGATACTGTTCTGCTACTAGACACTTCACATGGCTGCCCACCTGAAACCATCCAGGTGGAAGAGGTGTCCACATCTGCCCATTTTTTGAGAACTCTGCATTGGATGTTGGTTCAGCTTGTTTCCAAGGACCAGTGGGGCCATCAAAAACAAGCATAGAGCCAGATAAGGCCTCTGGGCCGAAAATGTGCCTACCCCTCCAGTGATGTCTTTGTCCACCACAGTGAATTTGAGTAAAGACAGATTTTATAGTTTTAGCACTAGGTGCACTGTAAGCGGTACTCACTTCTATGCCAGCCGCAAAGCTCCTCCTCCTCATGTCAGAGTAAGGTGATACATAGTGATGATTGGCTGACCTTTGTGTCAGTCTTTAAACTCACCGCCTTCCTTTCAAGGGGGGGCCAAACTACACATTACAACAAACCTCAGTGCACTGTGGGGTCTCAGGGACTTGTAACCAGATTGCAGCTGATTCCTGGTGAGAACTCTATTCAAAAGCACTATGGGAGCCCAATTCAGATTGGGACTGTGGCACAGGGGGAGAAGGAGCTCCTGGCTTCCCCATTCGCAGCAATCCCAATCTGAATCAGGCCCTTGCAGTGCTTTTCAGTCTAGTTTCTACTGGCAACTCACAGCTTCAGTAAGGCCAAGGTGTGTTATAACCTTCATCTTGGCCCTAAATGATCTTTGTGACAGTCACAAAGCCTGCTTCCTCTTCTTTAGTCCATTTAGGCTACCCCTGGACTAAAGGAAATACGTCTTTACACAGAGAGTAAAGTGGAGGTAGAGATGGCCACAGAGAGTGTGGAGGTAGCGATGGCCGCAGGAATATGCAACTTTAAAAAGGGATTAGACAGATTCATGAATGAGAGAGATCCATCAATGGCTGCTAGCCATGGTGACTAAAGGGGACCTCCACATTCAGAGTCAGTAAACTCTGAACATCATTGTCAAAAGGCAACATCGAATCAGTCAGTACCTTTAGTGGCATAAAAGGTGGTGACATCAGGAGAAGGCCTCAGGCTCTCTGTCCTGTTGTTGGCCCTCCAGAGGAACTGATTGGCTACTATGGGACAGGATGCTGGACTAGATGGACCACTGGTCTGATCCAGCAGGGCTCTTATTTAATTCTTAGAAAGGCCCAGGCCTCTCTGCCCTGTTATTGGCCCTTCAGAAGGACTGATTGGCTACTGTGGGACAGGATGGTGGACTAGATGGACCACTGATCTGATCCAGCAGGGCTCTTATTTCATTCTTAGGAAGGCCCAGACCACTGGTCTGATTCAGCAGGGCTCTTATTTCATTCTTATGAATGTCTTAGCCTCTGTGCCCTGTGGTTGGCCTTCCAGAGAAACTGGCTGGTCACTGTGTGAGACAGGATGCTGGACTAGATGGACTACTGGTCTGATCCAGCAGGGCTGTTATTTTATTCTTAGGAAGGCCCAGGCCTCTCTGCTCTGTTGTTGGCCCTTCTGAGGAACTGGTTGGCCACTGTGTGAAATAGGATGGTGGACTAGATGAACCACTGGCCTGATCCAGCAGGACTCTTCTTACATTCATTAAACTGGTGTTTAAAAACAACAAAAACATTTCTTTTAATGTGCTGGACATATTTTTGATTGAGCAGGAGGAAAGGAATTTGAAGGGAAAACATAATAAAAGTGGATTGCCTGCACCTTGGGAGAGGAGCAACAGACAGGGAAAGGCCACCAGGATTTGATCCACAGATTGTGCAAGTGTCTTCACAGAAGCAAGAGTGGGGAAACAGAGTTCATTGTGCCACTGAAACCCCAGCCCTTGTTCTTGTTGGTGGATTCATCTTTCTTCACCCTCTGCTGGCATGGGCACATACCCATGAGGCTGTGGGTGTCTTAAAATACCATTGCTACTCATAACCAGGGTGGGGGGAGGTGGTGGTGGTGGTGGAAAGAGGTAGGAAGGCATGTATGGGAATACAGCAAGTGGCCATCTGTGGCTGAAGTTGGCCACAAGTCAAGGAAGACTGTTGGAGGAGACTTGCATTGTTTTCCCTGCTACAGAGAGGAAAAAGGACAGCTTTGTTGCTAGACAGAAGTGAGCACTGAAAAAGCAGGGGGTGGGATGTGGCTCTGTGACATAGCCCTATGGTTTGCTTGCAGAAGATCCTGCCATTGGCATCATGGGCAGCAGGTGCTGGGAAAGCCCCATCTTCTCTGGAAACCCTGGAGATCCTTCACCAGTCAGAGGAGACATTGCAGAGCCCATTGGCCTGACCCAGTAGAGGGCGCCTTTGCCAATGATTACTGACAGGCAGTGTTCCCCTAAAGGTGAGTTAGCGTGAGTTAGCTCACAGATTTTTAGCCTCCAGCTCACACATTTTTGTCTTAGCTCAGGAAAAATGGCCTAGAGCACTATAATTTATGCAGTAGCTCACAGCTTTAATATCAGTAGCTCACAAAGTAGAATTTTTGCTCACAAGACTCTGCAGCTTAGAGGGAACATTGATGACAGGGCTTTTTTTGTGTCAGGAACTCCTTTGCATATTAGGCCACACACCCCTGATGTAGCCAATCCTCCAAGAGTTTACAGGGCTCTCAGTCCAGAGCCTACTGTAAGCTCCAGGAGGATTGGCTACATCGGTGGAGTGTGGCCTAATATGCAAAGGAGTTCCTGCTACAAAAAAAGTCATGATTACTAATACATAATCCCAAAGCCTGGCTATGAAGGGGCAGTGCATGGACTGCTGTTTAAGACCTTTTAATTAGATGAAAGGAAACCAACATAAGAAGAGCCCTGTTGGATCAGACCAGTGGCCGTCCCTTGATGTTGCCACCTGGCGCTGGGATTCAGAGGCTAATATTTTCTAAATGTGGAAGTTCCCTTTAATCACAAGGGCTAGTCGCTACTGATAGATCTATCCTCCGTGAATCTGTCAAATCCCATCCGTGCCCGTGTCCATCACTGCAAACTGTGGCAGTGAATTCCACATTTTAATCACTCGCTGTGTAAAGAAGCATTCCCTTTTGTCCGTCCTGAATTTACCACTCACCAGCTTCATTGGATGCCCTCGAGTTCTAGTACGTTGGGAGAGGGGGAAAAATAACAGTGTGCGGGATAATATGTTCTGCTGAAGGCAGTTGTGTCTTGGGGTGGGGGTCTCATGACTGCTGTGGCCGCACTTCAGTACGCCTTGGGGATGCTTTCACAGTTTCGACAGTAGCGTGGGACAGCTTGATCTGTTTTTGCAACTTGACCCTGAGGCACGAGAGCAGCTGTTCATACAGTGGTCTGTGGCAGCAGTCATTTCCTCATGAATCCATGTTAGTAGAAAGAACCACAAAGAAGGAGACAGCTCTCTCCCCCCCCCCTCTCAAAAATGATGCAGAATTGTAGGAGTACAGAACCATGGAAGAAACCTAAAGCTAAGCCCAGTTCTCAGCTAGAAGCCTGGGCACCTCACATATTGGCATTTCTTCCTTTTCTGGTATCATGGCTGGGCTAGATCATGCTGTATTTATTTATTTGTTTACATCACTTATAGTCCCCCTTTCTCATGTGCACTCAAGATGGAATATGCAGAGCGAGTCAATACAATTGACTCGCTCTGCATATTCCAAGAGCCAGTTTGGTAGTGGCTAAGTGCATGAACTGTTATTGGGAGAACCGGGTTTGATTCTCTGCTCCTCCACTTGAAGCTGCTGAAATGGCCTTGGGTCAGTCATAGCTCTGGTAGAGTTGTCCTTGAGAGGGCAGCTTCTGGGAGAGCTCTCAGCCCCACCCACCTCACAGGGTGTCTGCTGTGTGTGGGGGGGGTGGGGAAGGTAAAGGAGATTGTAGGCTGCTCTGAGACGCTAAGATTCAGAGTATCTTCATCTTCTTCAGTTGGCGGATGGGACAATCAATAAACCATGAAATAGGATTCAGGTTGTAGAAGCAACCAAAAAGCTAAAAGTAAAACGTAAGTGTTAACATGACACATTAAATGATGTGGAATTCCATAGCAGGATCCTGGTTTCAACAAACTATGCATAGTAGTACAGACCGCAGTCTCTAATAATTTTTCTGAGCAATGTTGGGAATGTAAACTTGGTAGTAGCGCAGGACCAAGGCTCTGTTTGTGATTCCAAGGCTTTTCATCACTTTTCATCACATTCATCTCCATGAAATGGTTAATACATTTATTTAAGTTGTAATTTTAAATTGTGCTTTGATTGACTGTTAGCCGCCCTGAGTCGGCTTGTGGAGAGGGCAAGATAGAAGACTAAGGTAATAAATAAATAATTAAATTTCTCAGCGTAGACCTGGCCTTAGTCTCTTTCCCAGTCTGTCAGCCTAGCCTTCCTGACAAGGGCTGTTGGGCAGGTATCAATCAATCAGTCAACATTTTATTTATATCCCGCCCTCCCTGCCGAAGCAGGCTCAGGTAGAAGAATCCATGCATGGCTGTCAAGTACAGTAAGAACATAAGTACATAAGAGAAGCCACGTTAGATCAGACCTGCGGCTCATCCAGTCCAACACTATGACCGATTTTGCACTCACCTTACGCCGCTCTCTCGTTCATCTTTCTGATTTCCCACTATCTGTGCTGGGGCTGCAGCAAGGATCGGCATTTTCGCACAGCAAACAGAAATTGGTTTTTAGCAGTTTCTGTTTGCTGTGCAAAAATGCCGATGCTTGCTGCAGTGAGAAGACGAACGTGAGAGCGGCGTAAGGTGAGTGTGAAATCGATCTATGTGTCACACAGTGGCCAAAACCCAGGTGCCATCAGGAAGTCCACCAGTGGGCCGAGAACTCCAGAAGCCCTCATCCTATTCCCCCCCCAAGCACCAAGACTACAGAGCATCACCGCCCCAGACATTGTGTTCCCCTGAGCTTGGAAAAGCTGCTCTAATTTACTCTACTTTAAAAAAAGATAACTTCACAGACTGTTTTTTCTCTTCTTGTGTGATCGCCTGTCTGCTGTATATCTTCAAGGCTGGACCCCCCCTCCTTCCCCTTTTGCTGTTGCTTAGCCAAGCTAGACAGATATAGCTCTTTTAATCTTCCCCAGACGTCATTCCTTCCAGCCACCTGATCTGGTTGCTCCCTTCGATCTGTCAGTGTTGTTCGGATGCTGCCCATGTTCGGGGCTGCTATTCCTGTCTCAGTTGCACCAGGCTGTTGAACAGTGGAATTGTCTCTTCCTTGTGTTCTATGGGAGAGCTCAGTAGCTGTGGCCTCAGATTTGGCAGAGTAATCTCTCTTTTTCTCGTACAGGAAATTACCCAATAAGGTTCCTTTTGTGTTCCCCACCCAAAAAAAGACCTTAAATTCTGCAACAAGGAATCAGTCATGAGCCTGAGTTGCATAATTTATTTTGACTACAGTTTGCAGTTCAAGAGGAAGACAAGTTACAGGATCAGGGACTAACTGGGAGAAGCAGGGCAAGCAAGAACACACAGGAACGCAGTTCCAGCTGGCTAGTTGTCAGAGGTGTGGCCTAATATGCAAATAAGTTCCTGCTGGGCTTTTTCTACAAAAAAGCTCTCTATGAAACAATGGTGGCATCAGGGTGTGGCCTAATATGTAAATGAGTCCCTACTGGGCTTTTTCTACAAAAAAAGCTCTGAGGAGAAGAGAAATGGAGCTGCCCCTTGACTGAAAGACCATCTCTATCTGTGTTTATCTGCATCGTCAGCAGAATCTGTTCAGATGTCTCATGAGGACAGCAAACTTGATATTTAAAAATCAAAATTGTGGGAAATGTGAGAACAAAATTGTGTACTGAATATGGTGGCTCAGGAAGAAATGTTTGATGGTACATAGTTTTTCTTCTGTCTTTATACACAATACACACACAGAGAGATTTCAGTACAGGAAATGTATATTTGGGCAAGTTTTCCAAAAGAAAGGATTTGGGTTCTAATAATAGTTATTTTATTTCCATAAAATACTAATTACTGAGGGTTTTTTTTTAAAAAAAGAAATCCACAATAAAGCCATTCAAAAATGTCCAAACAATGAAACAGCAGCTCTGCCAATCAATTAGTTGGTTCTTTAAAATGTAATTGGAACCTAGAAGACATCAACAAGGGCACTGGTGAATATATTTGGGGAGCTTATTTCATCACCCGGTGCAACCACTAAGAGGGCCTTACCTCTGTGTGGGGGGTCACCCAGAGCAAGGTCTCCACGGTCATGTTTTCAGAGACCATGCAGGTTCATATAAAAGCTGGTGGTGATCCTTAAGATAACATCTTGTGCCTTCACTGCAAAACAGAAGAGGACATCAAGTCAAGACTTTCTTTCTAAGCTAATGTAAGGAGGCTAACTATCATGTCCTTTTTTTGTCCCTAGACTCCTGAAAATTTGAAGACCACCTTTTTCACTGCCTATGATACTCCGCAACCTCCAGCTTCAGGATTTATCCAAGAAACTAATCAGATATCTGCCTACTTCTCGTTAAAGGAAGACTCCCCCGTAGAGCCAGAGACCAAATGGGTCAAGGAGAAGTCCAGCCGCAGCCCAGAAACCCAAGAGCCAAGCATGGAGGTGGTAAGCCAAGAAGGTAAACAGTATAGCTGGGGGACTTCCTTGAATCCCCCGGCTGTTTCCCTTGATCTTGCGCCACCCATTGGGGAGGAGCCCCTGCTTTTGGAAGAAGAGGTGGAGAAGGTCTCCTCAATTTTTGATATTGATGAAAATCAGCACAGGCTATCTCCAGATCATGGAACTGAAGAGATGGTCCCTGCTGGATTTCCACCCCAGAGAGCTGATCTCGAGACAGGTCCGATGTGTTGCTTGGACCGAGGAGCACCTCAGACTGAAGCAGAAGTCAGTGTGAAGCAAGAAGAGGCACTGGAGTCATTGCAGGATGACAGACCTGACCTGAAAATGGATTTGGGGCTTGAGGTGGAAAGGACAGTAACAGCAAGACCTCTTCTGATTCCGGAGGCTTCCGTAGAACTTCCCGTTCCCTACGAAAGCATTCCGGAAAAGCCACCTCCAAATCCCGCTATGGTGATGCCTCCAGTGTTTCATGGATCTTCTGGGTCATCTCTGCTTTCTCCTGCTGAAGAAGACCTTGCTGAGAGGAACCAATCAGTGGCCTCTTTGCTGAGGGACGTGAAGAGAGATATGGACCCTTGGCAACCAGCAAGGCCTCCACTTTCAGAACCAGCCCAGCAGGCTGATAGGATGGTCCGAGAGGGGGAACATGCTAAGGAAGTGCTCTCAGCTCCTCAGAGCAGCAAAGAGGATGAGCAGGAGTCCTTAGCGCTTGGCCAAAAGCTGGAGATGGGTGATAAGGAAGAGAAGAGAACAGCCTCAAGCACTTTGTTTTCACAGGATTTGCCACAGCCCGAGAATGCTATGGAGGAGGATCAAAACCCGGAGAAGAAACAGCAGAAAAACCTGGTGACTTCCCTGAAAAATTATTTGCTCCTGCTCTTGAAGATGACCTCAGAGCCAGAGAAAAGCACAGAGAGCCCAAAGCAGGAAGCCAAGGTGGTGGAGGAAAGGGCTCCACCCTCTGCTCTCCCAAGGCACGTCACAGATACGGGTATTGCCGGGTTAACCCCCAGAACTTCAAGGAAGATCTTTGAGCGGGTTGAAACCAACCAGCTCTTTCAGAGTGCAGAGAGCCTGCAGCTGACCCCCAAGACTTCCAGGAGGCTCACAGGAATGATCAATCAGGAGTTGCTTGCTTGCCAAGAGAGACTGATGGCTGAATCAAAGGTGCCTCCATTGCCCTGTGTTCCCTCAATCGTGGTAGGGAACATTTCCGGCGAGCCAACGGGGCTTCCCGAACTGCCTCCAGAGGTTCCTGGTGAGGCACCAGCAGCCCTGCCTAGCGCTACCCCCCAGGAGCTGGCGCTGGGAGCGCGCCGTAAAATATTCCTGCCCAAAGCCAAGCCGGGTGATGAGATGGAAGGGCTAGTCCCAGACAGCCAGGCGCATGCCAAAAAGGACAGCCCCACCGTGTCCCCGCAGCAGAGCCGAAGGAATGCGGCTCTTCTGCAAACTCCAGTCCCATCTCCGTCTCCTCCCATGGAGAGGCGTTCCCCAACCCTTGCCAGAAAGATGGCAACGCTAGAAGTGCCAAAGATGTACGAGGAGACTACTGAAGAGAGTAAGACTGTGGCAGACAGTGTCCTGGGAGTCCCAGAGAAATGTGAAGAGGCTGGCCTGGAAGGGCAGTCAGGAGAATCCCGGAGAGCAAACGACCCATTTAAAGGTGAGAAAGGTGGTGCCCAAATAGATTAAAGAATCTGAGAGGGGAGTGTGGTAGTCCAGCCTCAAAGTGGACCATTCAGGTAGGGTGAGGGAGATGGGAGGACCTGCTTTTTCATCCTCTCTAAGGGCTCCTCAGTTCAAGGGAAAGTCCCCAAGACTGTTTCAGGGCATAGAGATAATTTCCACTTGCTCCCACATCAGGACATCGCTAATGTAGATACAGAACTGGAAGGTTCCCCCGGGGTCATCTAGTCCACCCTCATGCACAATGTAGGAAATTCACAGCTACCTCCCAACCCCCATTCCCTCAGTGACCCCTTGCTTTGTGCCCAGAATGTGACTCCCAGGCTCACAGGTTTAGGTCTGTAGAATGCAGAATCACAGGCATAGTTCAAGGAGAACTTCCTCCCCAAAGATTGTTGAAGGGGACTCTTAAATATTTTTCTGAATTATTTTCCTATTATTTCCCCCATTCCTTGAGGGGAGGAAAGCACGAATATCCGCCTTTCCTTGGATTTTCTTTTCTTTTTGGTTCAGGCTTTGTCAACTCGACAGAGCTCTCAGAATTTTGCACCATGCCGGTGTACAGAATTCCCGGTTTGCTGATACCTACTGCTGTCTTTCTGCAGCCCCGCAGGTGATCCGTAAGATCCGAGCAGAGCAGTTCTCAGATGCTTCGGGGAACCTGAAACTTTGGTGTCAGTTCTTCAACGTGCTGAGCGACTCGAAGCTGACCTGGTATAAAGATGAGATTCCTGTGACGGAAACCAGAAGGAGGTGAGTTATATGTGAATTGCCCCTCTATGGGGGAAATGTGTTTGTTGTGAATGAAGAGGAGCTTTGCTACTATTACTAGCAGTGTGTTGGGAACCTGCATTTCATTTGGGGGTGAGTATGCCGTCTAACAGCTAGATTTGAGTCCTGCAACACCTTGTGTGTGTGTTAAGTGCCATCACTTCTGACCCACAGCAACCATATGAATTAATGACCTCCAAAATGCCCTCTCATTAAAAGCCTTGCTCAGCTCTTGCAAACGGAGTGCTGCGGCTTCCTTGATGGAGTCCATCCATCTCAGGTTGGGTCTTTCTCTTTTCCCTGCTGCCTTCCCACTTTTCCTAGCATTGTTGTCCTTTCCAGTGAGTCCAGTCTTCTCTTCATGTGACCCAAGCTTGATAGCCTCCGTTTACTCATTTTTGCTTCTAGAGAAGAATTCAGGCTTGATTTTGATCTAGAACGGGGTGGCCAAACTGTGGCTCGGAAGCCACGTGTGGCTCTTTCACACATATTGTGCGGCTCTCCAAGCCTCCACTGCTCTGGTGGCCAGCTTGGAGAATGCATTTAAAGCTGAAGTTGCTTTCTTTCCATCTCTCTCTTCCTCCTCATCTGTTGCTTTCCTTCCTTCCTTCCTTCCTCCCTTCCTTGTGGCTCTCAAACATTTGACATTCATGTCGTGCGGCTCTCAAACTTGTGGCGTTTATTCTATGTGGCTCTTCCATTAAGCAAGTCTGGCCACCCTTAATCTAGAACCTAATCTAGAATCCATTTATTTATTTGTCAGAGAGCCTTGAATGGATCTTCCAATAGATCTCCTCCCCCCTTTGTACTTCAGAACAGCTGTAGGGCAGGATTTGAAGTTAAATAGAACAGTTGTTGCTGGGAGGGATTGGATACTTGCATTCCCTTAACCCAAGGGGCTAACAGTATCTGGGGGGGGGCAGTATTTCTTTAAGATGTTAATACCTATCTGTCTACAATCTGCACATAAGGTGGCTTCCAAGAACAATTAAAATTTAATGTATAGCAAAAAATACCAGCACGCTCAAAGCTTCGTATTACAACAGATAGTAACACATGAACTGAAATCAAGGTAACCAGGTTCTTTATGACCACACCCACAATAGCAAAATGATCATAATCAGCTACCTTTCCAACAAAACCACAACAGCGGTATAACAAGCCTGATAGTGATAGATAAACCAGGTATCGTAAAAATATATCACAGTTTAGTTTGGGAAAGTAGTGCGGGGAAGAAAGGCTCTCCTCTCCTCCACTTGCGGCTGCTGGAATGGCCTTGGGTTAGCCATAGCTATTGCAGGAGTTGTCCTTGAAAGGGCAGCTGCTGTGAGAGCCCTCTCAGCCCCACCTACCTCACAGGGTGTCTGTTGTGGGGGGAGAAGATATAGGAGATTATAAGCCGCTCTGAGGCTCTGATTAAGAGAGAAGGGCGGGGCATAAATCTGCAGTCTTCTTCTTCTTCTAGGTGGTCTCCCATGATCCAAGTACTAACCCAGGCCAGCTCTTGCTTAGCTTCTGAGATCTGGTGAGATCGGGCTAGCCTGAGGCATCCACATCAGGGCATGTAATGTGTCTTTTTCCAAAAAGAGGAAGCAAGTTGCACAAAGAACTGCAAATAATGCAAATGGGAATTCATTATGCAGAGTTTTGTCTGCTGAATCTGAGCACTAAATTTTAAATATTTGTAGCACGGGTTTTTTAATAATAATAATAATAATAATAATATTTAATTTGTATCCCGCCCTCCCCGCCGGAGCAGGTTCAGGGTGGCTCACATAGCATAACATAATATACAAACATTACAATAGTTAAAAAACAAACTGTTTACACAATATATTACAGCTCACTTATATATACTATTATCATACATTAAAATCATCTAATTAAAACCATCAGATTTAGTTCTGTCAAATTAGTTTGGTGCTACAGTCTCGATGTTACCCATCTTACAATTTTTCTGTGATGACGATGGTGTAAACCGATGGTGCGGTCTCATTTGGAGTACTGTGTGCAGTTCTGGCCGCCGCACCTCAAAAAGGATATTATAGCATTGGAGAAAGTCCAGAGAAGGGCAACTAGAATGATTAAAGGGCTGGAGCACTTTCCCTATGAAGAAAGGTTGAAACGCTTGGGACTCTTTAGCTTAGAGAAACGTCGACTGCGGGGTGACATGATAGAGGTTTACAAGATAATGCATGGGATGGAGAAAGTAGAGAAAGAAGTACTTTTCTCCCTTTCTCACAATACAAGAACTCGTGGGCATTCGATGAAATTGCTGAGCAGAAAGGTTAAAACGGATAAAAGGAAGTACTTCTTCACCCAAAGGGTGATTAACATGTGGAATTCACTGCCACAGGAGGTGGTGGCGGCCACAAGTATAGCCACCTTCAAGAGGGGTTTAGATAAAAATATGGAGCACAGGTCCATCAGTGGCTATTAGCCACAGTGTATGTGTGTATATAAAATTTTTTGCCACTGTGTGACACAGAGTGTTGGACTTGATGGGCCGTTGGCCTGATCCAACATGGCTTCTCTTATGTTCTTATGACGGTACAATAGATTCCACATTAAGAAAAAGCCAGCTGCAAGAGGGTAGTCTTGCAGGCCCTGCAGAACTGGGCAAGGCCCGCACCTCCTCTGGCAATTGGTTCCACCGGTAGGGAGCGGTAATCGAGAAGGCCCTTTCTCTTGTAGCTTTCAGTTTGGCCTCCTTCGGCCCAGGGATTGTCAATAGATTTTGTGAACCAGATCTCAGTACCTTCTAGGGAATATATGGGGAGAGATAGTCTCTAAGGTAGGAGGTCCTTGGCCATATAGGGCTTTAAAGGTAATAATCAGCACCTTGTAACGAATCCAGTACACTATTGGCAGCCAGTGCAGTTCCGCAGCTTCAGCTGTATGTGCTCCCACTTAGGGAACACGTACTGCACTAGCTGCAGTTTCTGGGTTCGGCACAGGGGCAGCCCCATGTAGAGGGCATTACAGTAGTCCAACCTTGAGGTGACCGTTGCATGGATCACTGTTGCCAGGTTGTCGCGCTCCAGGAAGGGGGCCAACTGCCTCGCCCGCCTAAGATGAAAAAAAGGCAGATTTAGCAGTGGCTGCTATCTGGGCCTCCATTGACAAGGAAGGCTCCAGCAGCACCCCCAAACTCTTGACCTTGCACGCCATTTCCAATGGCGCACCATCAAAAGCTAGTAGGGGGATTTCTGTTCCCAGGCTGCCACAAAGGCAAAGGACCTCTGTCTTCACTGGGTTCAACTTCAACCTACTCAGCCTGAGCCATCCTGCCACAGCTTGCAACGCCAGGTCCAAATTTTCTGGGACGCAGTCAGGCCAGCCGTCCATCAGTAGATAGAGCTGGGTGTCATCAGCATATTGGTGACAACCCAGCCCATACCTCCGGGCAATCTGGGCAAGGGGACCCATGTAGATGTTAAACAACATCAGGGAGAGCACCGCCCCCTGTGGCATCATCCAGAAAACTCTGCAACTGTAACGCTACTGCCCTCTCAATAATTTTGCCCAAAAGGGGTGCCAATTGGGCCGGATCTGATGTAGCCTTTTTCAGGAGAGGGCGGACCACAGCCTCTTTAAGAGGCGTTGCAAAGAGCCCCTCCGAGAGGGATCTATTTACGATGTCCCGTATAGGTTTTTTGGGGTTTCCCACTGTGGAGGAGAAACCTTCTAACATCTGCTTCAGGTCAGAAGGGCTGGGAGCCAAGAGAGGCCAACTGTTGCTGGCTCAGGACTGTCCCTGTCTGGTGACACGTTGACCTTCAAGAAGGCCTGACTCCTCCTAGGTTCTCGGCATAAGAGACGGGCGTGGTGGAAATGTCAATTTCAGAAGCTTCTTTCAAAGAATGCAGGTTTTTTTAAGCGCAGTATTAACTAGGGGATCAACGCGATAGCATACCTGGCCCTGACAGGGATAGCCCAGGCAAGCCCAATCTCGCCAGATCTCAGAAGCTAAGAACTTGCTGCACTTCATATCAGACATTTGCTGCTTTCGGGTACAGCTTCTTGCTCATTTTTTTTTGTCTTAAGGACACAGGAGGAGCTAGGCCCAGAAGACAAACAGCAGTAAAAAAAAATTCTATAAAAAGAGAGCCAGTTTAGTGTCGTGGTTAAGCGCATGGACTCTTATCCGGGAGAACCGGGTTTGATTCCCCACTCCTCCGCTTGGAGCTGCTGGAATGGCCTTGGGTCAGCCATAGTTCTCTTATCTGGGAGAACCGGGTTTGATTCCCCACTCCTCCGCTTGGAGCTGCTGGAATGGCCTTGGGTCAGCCATAGCTCTCTTATCTGGGAGAACCAGGTTTGATTCCCCACTCCTCTGCTTGGAGCTGCTGGAATGGCCTTGGGTCAGCCATAGTTCTCTTATCTGGGAGAACCGGGTTTGATTCCCCACTCCTCCACTTGGAGCTGCTGGAATGGCCTTGGGTCAGCCATAGCTCTCTTATCTGGGAGAACCGGGTTTGATTCCCCACTCCTCCGCTTGGAGCTGCTGGAATGGCCTTGGGTCAGCCATAGCTCTCACAGAGCTGTCCTTGAAAGGGCAACTTCTGGGAGAGCTCTCTCAGCCCCACCCACCTCACAGGGTGTCTGTTGTGGGGGGAGAAGATATTGGAGATTGTAAGCCACTCTGAGTCTCTGATTCAGAGAGAAGGGCGGAGTATAAATCTGCAATTCTTCTAAAAAAATTGTTGATTGTACCAATCTAAATTTTGCCTTAGAACTTCCAGACAGCCTTTGTACAGAGATCTTGGGTTTCTTCCATAACACAATAAACACTGCCAGAGGTTTTGATTTTAAGGTACTTAGAGGAACCATGCCCTGACCTGTATGACCCAGGCTACCCTGATGTCATCAGATCTTGGAAGCGAAGCAGGGTCAGCCCTGGCTAGTACTTGGATGGGAGACCACTGAGGAAGCCCAGGGTTGCAACACAGAGGCAGGCCCTGGCAGACCACCTCTGAACGCCACATACCTTGAAACTCCACAAGGTCTCCAGAAGTCAGCTGTGACTTGATGGCAAAACCCCAAAACATAAGAACGATGTTTCTGCTGCCTTTGGGCGACACTCTCTCTTCTCACCGGCTCCCAGGGTTTTTAACAGGCAAGAATTGCAATGTGGGTTATTTTGTTGCAGATTTGCAGTCACATTGCAGAAACCTTGTGTATATTTTGCAGAATTTATCTGTGACCTCAATAAGAGAGTTTTGCAGTGGCAGGTTTAGGAACCCTGTGACTTGTTGAAAGAGATTTCGGAAGCACCAGGGGATGGTGTCCGGCTGTTGCCAAGCAACCCAGGCACAGCTTTGCTCGCCCTCCGACTTGGAAACGGGCCTCTCTTTCAGGTCAAGCAAAGATCAATCACCTTACTCCCAGTCAACAGCTAAGGGAGATGATTGCTGTCTCTTCACCAGTGGTCCCTTATTGTGCACACTTCGAAAACTGCATATGTACAACTGTGGCACAACAGCCTTGTGGTGCATAGTGGTAAAGCAGCAGTACTGCAGTACTAAGGTCTGAACTCTCTGCTCACGACCTGAGTTCGATTCCGGCGGAAGTTGGATTCAGGTAGCTGGCCCAAGGTTGACTCAGCCTTCCATCCTTCCAAGGTCGGTACAATGAGTACCCAACTTGCTGGGGGGAAAGTGTAAAAGACTGGGGAAGGCAATGGCAAACCACCCATAAAAAGTCTGCCGTGAAAATGTTGTGAAAGCAGCATCACCCCAGAGTCAGAAATGACTGGTGCTTGCACAGGGGACCTTTCCTTTCCACCAGTGACCCCTTGTTGTGCACACTTTGAAAACTGCATATGTACAACTGTGTGTACTTACTGGAAAATCCTATTGTGTGAGAATTTTCCTTCCCAAGTCATTCACCTCTCTCATCTTTCAGATCCTATGATAAATTTATTTTTGCTATCGTGTTACAGCTGACTTATGGTGATCCCATACGGTTTTCAAGGCAAGAGATTAACAGAGGTATTTTGGCATTGTCTGCCCCTGCGTAGTGATCCTGGATGTCCTTGGTGGTCTCCCACCCAAATACTGACCAGGGAGGATGCTTCTTAGCTCCTGAGATTTGATGAGAATGGGCTAGCTTGGGCTATCCAAGTCAAGGCAGTCCCCCCAGTTCCCCTCCTTAAATCAAAAAACTGACTTCCTGATTCATCCTTTCCTTGCCACTCTCCTATCCTGATACATCTTTTTTGAAAAGCCGTAAGCTCCAGTCTCAGAACCCTCAGCAGCTTCTGGTTTAGCCCTAATATACACCACACAGAGAGGGAAATGTGTAAATCAGATTTCAGGTCCCTTTGAATTTTTCCTGGGTTCTTCCTGTCGCTCAGTTCCTGGCACTGGTGTGAAAGCTCAGGTGGCTGGAGTTGGACAGGGACACACCTTTTAGATTCCCTGCTCTGCTTTACGTGACCGTTTATAGCAAGTTGCACAGTGTTCCCTGCGCTCATCTCCTAGAGGACTCTCTTCCAGCTCCGGGGATGAAGGGCAGGCAGCCCTGGCCATCGTGCAGGTGTCCCTGAAGGACTGCGGCGTCTACCAGTGCACCATCCAGAACGAATACGGCACCGACTCCACCGATTTCCTGCTGAGCGCTGAAGGTGAGGCCTCCCCCCACGCACACACCCCGAGTCACGGCTCTGCTCTGCAGAGAGACTATCATGTTGCGAGCAGAGCTGGGTCAGCGTAGGCTGAGGTGGGGCGGCTGCTGGGGCTCTGGGTTTCTGCTGGGGCTCTGGGTTTCCACTTCCACCAGCACCCCCTGCCAGTTCACTTCCTAGCTGTACACACCTTCCGATGCCAGTGGGGAAAGATCTACAGGCAGCCGTGAGTGTGGGCAGCAGGGTAGCTTGTGAGCAGCAAGGAAAAGGACATCCAAGCAGGTGGGTGGGAGAGGACACAAGAGCCTGGTGATGGGCAGAGGGTTCTAAGGAAAGGGACTGAGAAACCTGGAGCTGGCCCTGGTTGCAAGGCTGCGGAGTAGAAGGGACCGAGGGCAGGGACATGCGATAGAGAACCGGAGCTAAGAGAAGATGGCGTTTTACAGAGCGAGTTCCACCCAAGAAAAGGGGGTCCGCAAGCTGATACTTTTTTTGCCATCGACTCACAGCTGCCTTAGGATGGTGCTGCGGGGTTTTCAAGATAAGAGGCATTCGGAAGCGGTTTGCCCTTGCTTGCCTCTGCGTCATGGCCCTGGACTTCCTTGATGGTCTCCCTTCCAAGGACCAGCCAGAGCTGAGCTTCCAGGGTCTGGTGGAATCAGGCTATCTGGATCAGGGCAATTAGCCAAATTAGCACCTATGAAACTGGGGAAAGGGCTGTGCCTTCCTTTCTTGTTTCTTTCTACAGTGGAGAGATAAAGCCATGATCACCATCCCCCCCCCCCCTTTCTCTCTTTCTCTTCAGTGCTGTCAGGATTTCTCTCCAAAGAAGAAATAGAAGGTAAAGTGTGTCCAGGAGACAGAGTGGTGAGTCTGTGCCCTGCCAGGTAACGTGGCCCCTATCCTGTGTGTGAAACCCCACCTGTGCCTCCTGCGTGGCTGGTGTCCCATGTAAGATTTAGCAACAAAGAGGCAGGGGAGACCTGCAAAACAGGCTTCCCTTTAGTGACGGGGCTAGAGATGAAAGAGAGGAAGACCTCTGCTCCTTTCCCTTTGCAGACAAGCTTCTGATGCTCTCTTCCTTGTACCTCCCCTTCCTTCAGGCAGCCTTTCTTCCCCCTTCCTGTACCTTGTCCGGATAGTACTCCCTTCCCTCAGACTTCCTGGGGCCACAGTGCCCAGGCCTTCTCTGTTGGAATCTCTATCTCCCTTTCTTGCCATCTCCCTGTCTCCTTTCCCTCTCAAGTTTTGATCACAGGTCCCACAAACATCCTTGTTGGCCCACCAGGGTAGGGTTTCCAACCTCCAGGTAGTGGCTGGAGAATTCCTGGGATTACAACTGATCTGCAGGCAACAAAGATCAGTTCCCTTGGAGAAGATGGCCAATTTGGAAGGCCATTGAAGTTCCAAACTCACCTCTCTGGTTTGGGATCCCTCAGGCTTCCTGCTGCCATCTTTGCTGGTCCTCTGTCCTTCCTCCCCACTTCTGTTATTGAGCAGCGGGCCTATTAGTTTGCTGGGAAGATCCCTCTCCCCAATCTGTTGTCATGGAAAATAACCAGGGGTGAAATTCTAGCAGGAGCTCCTTTGTGTATTAAGCCACCCACCACTGATGGAGCAAATCCTCCAAGAGCTTACAAAAAAGAGCCTTGTAAGCTCTTTTACGTTGTAAACACTGTGAAAACAACGTCACCCCAGAGTCGGAAACAACTGGTGCTTGCACAGGGAACCTTTCCTACCTTTCTTAAGCTTTTGAAGGATTGGCTACATCAGGGGTGTGGCCTAATATGCAAAGGAGAGTCTGCTAGAATTCCACCCCTGAAAATCACAGTTCCCCCTAGATATCTTAATGGGCCCCATAGCCTCCTGGTGGGACCTGAGTATCCCCTGAAATTGTAGCTTATCCTCAGACTACATAGATCAGTTCCTTTGGAGAAAATGGACACTTTGGAGGGTGGGTTCTATGGCACTGTATCCCATTGAAGCCCCTGTCCTCCTCCAGGTTCCACCCCCAGATCTCCAGGAGTTTCCCAACCTGGAGCTGCAACTCTTCCCTCCCCTGGGGGACCTGGCTACCCTAGGTTAGCATCCTTTCCCTCCTGCCTTCCCCCCTGCTGCAGTTGCTCAGCCCCATCTCCCATGTGTTTTCCACTCTTGTACAGCTGGTGAAGAGATCGAGATGACACCCATGGTGTTTGCCAAAGGCCTAGCCGACTCTGGCTTCTGGGGGGACAAGCTCTTTGGCCGGA
The DNA here is from genome assembly GCF_032191835.1 of Heteronotia binoei. NCBI lineage: Eukaryota > Metazoa > Chordata > Lepidosauria > Squamata > Gekkonidae > Heteronotia > Heteronotia binoei. Next base: position 30,646,684 of record NC_083241.1, read on the forward strand.
TCATGGTGGAGGACCTAGAAGTGGGCCAAGGCTTCCTGCGCAAGGCTTGCCGTGCTCGGGCCATTTACGGTCTCGAGCCAGTCTTTGAGTCCGGGCACACAGGCATCATCAAAGTCCGCAACCTCATTGCCTTCGGTGGGCGCAGCGAGAACACACTCATGGAGCGGAACTATGACATCACCATCCAGGTAGGGAGGCATGTGGCGCGTGGCCTGTCATAATCGGTCGGCACGTAGCTTAAATCCGGGTGGGGTGGGGGAAAGTTCCTGTTTGTGTTTCCTTAACCATGACTTCCCAAGCTTCCACCTTGGAAACAGGAGCTCCACCTTTCTTTCTCCCGTGGCTGTTACAGAGCTTCCTGTAAAAATACGCTGTTCACGCAGGAGCCCCACTCAGCAGGCTTTGTGTCTGCCCCCCACCCCACCCATTTGGCTTGCCTGTTATGCTCCTGTGTATGTTGTCCATCCTATCCCGAGTCCCCACAAGGAGGACAGCCCCTCTGTCTCGTCTGCCCCCTGCAGGAGTGCAAGATCCAGAATTCGAGCCGGGAATACTGCAAAATCTTTGCCGCAGAGGCCCGAGCCGTCCCTGCCTTCGGGCCGGTGCCTGAGTAAGTGGTAACTCTGTCTTCCATGTGGTTTGGACAATTAACTTCTAGTGGAGCTCACTGCTGCACCTGCTCCCCATTGCCCATCCGTTTGTTGTGAGTCCTCTCACCACACATACTCCCGGCTGTGCATACTGCCCAGCTTCATCATGGAAGGTGTGCAAACAGTGGGAGGACTGGGAAGGGTGGGGGAAGGATGGACAGCTAGGCAGGGGGGGCGGAGAACACAGGCAGTTGGGCAGGGATGCCTAGGGTGTGGCTGCAGCTCACTGACCCAGCACCTGCTTGGCATGCAGAAGGTCCCAAGTTCAATCCCCAGCCTCTCAGGATCTGATATGGGATGTGAAAGACCCTCTACCTAAGATCCTGGAGAACCAGTCTGAGCAGACTATACTTGAGCCGGGATTTATTTTGTACCTCTTGTACCCTCAGAAACCCAAACAACCTGTAGTTTTCAGAAACTCATACACACAAACAAATTCAGTTTCCAAGCTACACAGATAAACTTTATTAGACTCCAAGCTTTAGACAGAAGGCTTAAAATATAGGTATTTAGAAAAGCAAAGCAATTAGATAACATTAGTACAATTTCAGAATACAGTTAGAAAGCATTAATTCTATGAAAAGTCGAAGTCCCCATTCCAGGGACTACACCCTGTTAGTCTACATTTTCTTGGTTAGAGTCTAAGTCCTAAGTTTCATTTTTCCTGGCATGACCAGCATAGAGAGACAGTCTCCTGTCTCTAGTGGAGATCAGCAACTCCTGCTCAAAATTTCAGGGTTTTCCTCCCGGAAACTGGTATCACTATCTTTATCTTATCTGATAATATGTGTCATCTGCATTCCAGAACCACCAGCTGCACCAACAGATGGCCATTCACCCTCTGCCAATGGACCAGTTATCTTTACTCTATCTGGTTCTTATCATACCTCTTAACATCAGCAATTATGCTGCCAAATCAAAACATTTAAGGCTAAGATTCCCCTCAGATAACTTTTACCTTTAACCAACTTTCTGGAAAGGAAAAGTCCCCTGTGCAAGCACCAGTCGATCTTCTTCGTGGTCTCTGTGCAGTCCCACACATGGGTTTTCCCGCTGGAACGAACCCGACCTCGGAGAATTCAAAGCTAGCCTTAGGCGTTATTTTTGGCGCGCACTTCCTCCCGCCCTGGGGAGCAGGCATCCACTGCGCATGCCTGGAGCGGGGGGAAGGCGCTCCACCCACCAGTTTCTTTCCGACCGCCGCCCGGGATAGTCCTTCCTCGTTGCATCTCCTCTCAACTAGCCTCCTCAACCGTTTTTTCCTCCGCTACCGCTAAAGTTCTTTCTTCGTTTTTCTGCTCCGTTTACTTCTGTCTGGTATAGTATTAAAAAAAAAAAGAGTTCTTTATATATCCTCCTTTTCCCTTTATCTCTTCCCTTTTCCTCCTTCCCCCCCCCCTTCCCCCCGGGCGTATGGAAGGAAAAGAAGTTAAAATCACTTTTAAAAACTGCATCCGTTGTGGGACTAAGATCCCCTCCTCAGACGGCCACGCTTTGTGCTTGATTTGCCTGGGCGAAACCCACAGGATTGACGCTTGTGCTCATTGTGCCCAGTTCGGCAAACAAGCTAGAAAGAACCGCGCCGCTAGACTGAACAGTCACCTACTGACCCAATCTCTGCGTCCAGCTATGTCTCAATCTTCTGATCCTCAGAAGTCACCACCTTCCCTCACACCTCAGAGGGTCGGTACGGTCCAGGCAGCTTCTGTGGCTCTGACTCCCAGGAAGCTTAAGCCCTCAAAACACCCGAAGAAGCACCACGATTCCAAGAAAAAACATGGTGAATCGACAGGAAAAGAGAAATCTTCTTCGCCACACCAGTCGGCTTCGGATGCGAAAGCCGCCTTAGCGGTCTCTTCACTCCGAGTGCTCACGGCTCCAACGCCGCCTCCAGTCCTGACTCCGGTAGATGCTATCGAATCCGAGGTCATACGAATTGGCTCTCGTTCGCCTTCGATACAGGAATTCCTGCCGGAGGACCTCTTGGCGAAGGAACCTACCCAGCCATCTTCACAGCTTCTACAGCAACAGCAACAGCAACAACTTCTACAGCAACAGCAACTGCAAAAACAGCTCGACCTTGATTCCTTCCGGGACGTTACTGTCCCTCGTACCTACAAGGACGCTATGGTGTCTCCCCTCCGCTTCGACTCTCCACGCCATCGAGACCATGCACCCGATAGGCGTCACGGAAGATCACTCTCTAGGGACAGACATCTTGCGTCCCCCAGAATGAAGCACCGGTACCAGACATCCCCATACCGGGAGAAGACCACACGATACCGTGAGCGATCCTTCAGTAGAGACGAAGGGAGTCGGTACCATAGCAGATCACGCTCTCCATCCCGTTGCTCCTACCCGCGCTATACGCCGTCAAGATCCCCTTCTATAGAATCTTACCGCACCCGTAGGCACCGTGACCCACAGCACCAGGATGTGGGACATCGAGAACGGTACCACGACCGGTATCAACGACACGACTCGACTAGGTACCAACAACAGGACCCGGCACGGTACCAGCAGCAGAAGGACTTGGGCCGGTACCAACCACAGGATTCAGCACGGTACCAACAACAGCACAGCCCAGCACGGTACCAACAACAGCAAAGTCCAGCACGGTACCAACTACAGCAAAGTCCAGCACGGTACCAACGCCACCTGTCATCTCGCTCTGAACATGCGGTATCGCCTTACCATCGGGTTCCAGTCTCTCCTACACCGTCAACATCCAAGCAAACTAAACCGCCCTTACCACCGGATCCAGAGGATCCACGGGACGAAGACGAGTCGGACCTTGAGGCTTCAGACTCTTCACAGTCCTTATCTCAGCCGGCCTCCCCAGCCTCTGACATAGTCAAGCCTGCAGATCTCTCTCCCTCAGAAGGGGCCAAGTCCTATTTGGACCTCATGGTGGTGCCGACCACTGTATCAACTGTGTGTGGCGGCGGAATTTGGGGACGTATCCCCCCCCCCTCCCTTCCCGGTGTGGGAGTGGTTGTAGGGCATCGCGTTGGGACTCGACTGGTAGCCGAAGGGCCCGGATAACATTGAAAGGGGCCGAGCTGAACTGCTGACCAGGGCGGAGCCTGTGTGACGAAGGGGACGTAGCGGGGCTCATACCCCTCTGGGCCCCCCGAGATTGCACAGTGGGCCTCCCGAGTCCACCGGCCGGCCATATAGTCATCCTAAGATCATCCCAACGACTCCCCTACCGAGTTGTCTACCTCTTAACAACCCCCTCCCCTCCCACCACTTTAAAGAACAAGCTCCACATGGAATTCAGCACGCCCGAAGATAAAGACAAAGATACGGAAATAAGATCAAGGCACCTTATAGACTTCAGCACTTTAAAAACTACTGCACTTTACTCAATTGTTTACATCTTTGTATTAATCCCCCACCCCAGCAGATCTAAACTGCCAGTGTAATGATAAGATTGGTTTGGTTTATAGGCTATTAAGAGGTTGATTATTAGCTAATTGAAAGTTGATTAGTAGCAAGTTAATTAGGGTAGAGATTATTGGGAGGGTTTTATAATTAACGAGCTTGGGAAAATTGATTGGTGGCAAATTAATTAAGGAAAGATATTTATTGGGAGGGTTTTTACAATTAATGAGCTTTTAGATTAAAAAGACACGCCTGGCTTCGCTCGTCTTCCTTACAACAGGACATTAAGTATAAAATAGAAGATCTCCCATTTGATGGGCAGGGCCTGTTTAATGCCACCACGGATGACATCCTTACCACCGTGGATGACAGTAGGAAAAGAGCAAAGCGACTGGGGGTAACCCAACAGCAACCTCAAGGTAACAGGCAGAGACCTTGGAAAACCCCCTTTTACAAGCGCACTAGATCTCCAAAGCAATCTGATTACTGGAGAAGGAGGGCACCCCCTGCAAAGCAGCCCTTTCAACAACGCCAAAGACCGCAAGCTCCAAAAAAGACCACTCCTCCAAACAAGCAGTCTCTTTGACTTCACCCCCTCCACTCCCAGACTCCTTCCCTTCCTACCAACATGGCAGTCCATAACAACGGACTCTTGGGTACTGCAAATTGTAAAGAAGGGTTACTTCATAGAGTTCAACTCACAACCAAAGAACTCGCACTTCCTTGTAACCCCCCCCTCACAGGCTCTACAAGACGAAATCAACATCCTTCTGGCCAAACAGGCCATAGAGCCAATCCCCCCCCAATACCATCGCACGGGGTTTTACTCCCGGTACTTTCTGGTACCGAAGAGAGACGGGGGCCAGCGCCCAATCCTGGACTTACGCAGACTGAACAAATACATACGTCCCACAAAATTCCGCATGATTACCCTACAGTCCACACTGCCACTCATTCCCAAGGACGCGTGGATGGCGCTGATAGACCTGCAGGACGCGTACTTCCACATTACCATCAACAGCTGCCCCAGAAGATTCCTGAGGTTCGCCATAGGGGATGCCCACTACCAATTCAGGGCACTTCCCTTCGCCCTATCAACCGCCCCAAGGGTCTTCACAAAATGTATGGCAGTGGTAGCAGCGTTCCTCCGTCAGCGGGGCATAGCCCTTTACCCCTATATAGACGATTGGTTGATGGTGGGAACCTCGGAAGAGCAGCTCAAGGAGCACATTCAAATAACACTTCACCTCCTCGCTACTCTAGGGTTGCAGGTCAACCACCAAAAGTCTCAACTCTCCCCCTCGCAGACAATACAATTCATCGGGGCATATCTATCCACCACAGACCATATGGCATACTTACCCATAGACAGGGTTACGAATATCCAAACCCTGGCCAACAATATAATCTCCCATCCGACACAAACAGCTCTCGTGTTTCAGCGCATGCTGGGTCTGATGGCAGCAACAACCGCCGTTCTCTCATATGCTCGGCTCCACATGCGGCCTCTACAACTGTGGTTTGTCAGAACCTTTCACCCACAGAGGCAATCACAACGGACGCTACTTTCAGTTCCCAACCACATTCTGCCGTCCCTACAGTGGTGGACAAGCCAGCACAATCTTCTACAAGGAATGCCATTCCTGAAACTATCACCTTCAACTGTTGTCACCACAGATGCGTCGAGGTGGGGGTGGGGAGCTCACCTTGATTCTCTGATGGTCCAAGGTCAGTGGACAGCGAACGAAAAGCTCCTGCATATCAACTGTCTCGAGCTCCTTGCTGTTCACAGGTCACTGAAATCCTTCCTGCCATCTCTGCACGGTCGCCACATACAAATAACATCGGACAATGTGGCGACTGTGTTTTATATCAATCGGCAAGGAGGGACTGCGTCCTCCCGTCTCTGCAAGATGGCACTACGCTTGTGGCATTGGAGCATCGCTCACAAAATCCATCTGACTGCAGTGCACCTACCAGGGGTGCAGAATACGCAAGCAGATACTCTGAGCAGGATGACAGTAAACGATCACGAATGGTCAATCAACAGGAAGTATCTCCTCCCTGCCTTCACTATGTTTGGTGCCCCAACCATAGATGTCTTTGCGTCCCCGGACAACGCTCAATGCGACATTTTCTACATGAGAGGCCCCCCATCCTCCCTGTCACCAGGGGATGCGTTCCTACAAACGTGGAACGGCCCACTTCATTTCCTTTTCCCACCGATTCCGCTCATAACAAGGACAATTCAGAAGTTGCAGCTGGACCACACGAACTGTATCTTGATCACTCCTTGGTGGCCGCGCCAGGTGTGGTTTACCACTCTGCTCCTCCTATCGAACAGGACTTATCACTGCTTCCCGCAGGTACAGGATCTTCTGTCACAACAGAAGGGCAGGGTCCTACACCACAATCCTTCAGTCCTCAAATTAACAGCTTGGAAGATCAGTTTTTAGGTTTTCCTGACGATGTCAGACACATCCTTTTAAACGCCAGGAAGCCTTCTACTAGGAAATCCTACACAGCTAAATGGAAACGCTTTACTCAATATGCCATGCGCAATAATTTCCACCCTGCGTCCTCCTCCATCTCGCAGATCCTTACTTATACCGTCTCTCTTTCGGAATCTGGCCTCACTTACTCCTCACTTAAGGTGCATCTGGCAGCCATCTCCGCCTTCCACCAGAGCATAGAGGGCCGTACAGTATTCGCACATCCTGTTACAAAATCTTTCTTGAAGGGAATTCTCCACCTTAAACCTCCGACTAGGCAACTCTGCCCTACATGGAGTCTATCTGTCGTGCTCAGTCAATTGATGAAGCCCCCCTTCGAACCAATGGCGTCTATCCCCTTGCACCTTCTATCGTGGAAAACAGCCCTGCTAGTTGCACTCACCTCAGCTAAAAGGGCCAGTGACATTTGCGCTTTTCGATCTGATCCGCCCTACACTGTCTTTCATCACGACAGAGTGGTTCTGAGGCCGGACCCAAATTTCTTACCTAAAGTGGTGTCACCCTTCCACCTCCAAAGTGTAACCACTTTGCCATCCTTTTTCCAACACCCCTCGGATTCGGGACAGAAATCCCTCCATAACCTCGACGTACGTCGAGCCCTTGCCTTCTATTTGGACAGGACTGCTGCATTCCGCAAAGATACCGCATTGTTTGTTTCCTACGGAACCCACAAGAAGGGACAGAAACTCTCTATACAGAGACTGTCTAAGTGGCTGGTTGAGGCTATATCACTTTGTTACAAGTTAGCTAAACAACCAGTTCCAGAACCTCTAAGGGGACACTCTACTAGGGCACTAGCCACATCCTCCGCCTTTGCGAGGGGCATACCCGTTGAAGACATCTGTGCAGCAGCAGTATGGTCTTCATCGTTCACCTTCGCCACGCATTATGCCATGGACATTCATGCAAGGCGAGATTCTTCCTTCGGGCAAGCCGTACTCCGCTCCATTTTCAACTGAGATGCCATGCTCTCCAATGGTGAGTGGGAGTACCTTTACTCATCTGTTATGTATAACCTAACTTCTGAAATTTCTCTTTCAGAAACAGCACCCACCTCCGTGCAGGTTAGCTCATCAGTCACCCATGTGTGGGACTGCACAGAGACCACGAAGAAGATAAACAGGTTGCTTACCTGTAACTTATGATCTTCGAGTGGTCATCTGTGCAGTCACACACGCCCACCCATCCGTCCCCGCTGCTGTTTCTGCGATTCTACATTCCTTAGACTATATTGCACTTAACAGCGGCTGGAAAGAAACTGGTGGGTGGAGCGCCTTCCCCCCGCTCCAGGCATGCGCAGTGGATGCCTGCTCCCCAGGGCGGGAGGAAGTGCGCGCCAAAAATAACGCCTAAGGCTAGCTTTGAATTCTCCGAGGTCGGGTTCGTTCCAGCGGGAAAACCCATGTGTGTGACTGCACAGATGACCACTCAAAGATCATAAGTTACAGGTAAGCAACCTGTTTTTTTTTACTCTGGGGTGACGTTGCTTTCACAACGTTTTCACAGCAAACTTTTTACAGGGTGGTTTGCCATTGCCTTCCCCAGTCATCTACACTTTCCCCCCAGCAAACTGGGTACTCATTTTACCAACCTCGGAAGGATGGAAGGCTGAATCAACCTTGAGCCAGCTACCTGAAAACCAGCTTCCGCCGGGGATTGAACTCAGGTCATGAGCAGAACTTAGGACTGCAGTACTGCAGCTTTAACACTCTGCGCCACGGGGTTCTTACAACCCACTTTCTACTGACCTACATTTCTAGCAGCTAACTCTCAGCCTAAGCAATATGGATGCTTGAACCCTTGGTGGCCATTTTCATAAGAGAACCAACCCCAAAAGAAATTCTGCCACAATACTGACTTTGATGGACCAAGGGTCTGGTTCAGTTTAAGGCAGTTTTACAATGATAAGCAGGGGAGGCGAGGCAAGGGGACTGGTCACACTCTGGCCAGGGCCCACTGGAACCGACCCTGGGACAGTAGAGGTCACCTGGGGGGGGTGTACATTAATTTATTCTATTTAGAAGATTGTTCTGCCACCTCTCCAGGGAACCTTATTTAAAAATGAGCTGGGAAGGGCTGAGGGGAGTCATGTCATTCAACCCAGCCAGGTTTTGCTAAATGAAACCTAGCTCCCCATTCTTACGTTAGCTGTGTTCTTCAAGGCCACATCTTCTAGCATGTGCACACAAGTCGACAACCTGCTGCCAAGTTGCAGCCTCCTCACACTTAAAACCTGTGTCGGTGCATGACTCTTCCGCGAGTTTTACCTTACGCTTGCATCAGGGGGAAACGCCTTGCACCAAATGTGTAGGGAAACGGTAGTAACTGAGCAGGGACATTGTTCTCACACAGAATAATCCCCGTCTACCTGATCTACCGCCCGGCTAACAATATTCCCTACGCCACCATGGAGGAGGACCTGCCTGGCCTATTCGAACGCTTCTGCGGGCGAGAGCGAGACGGCAGCCTGGCACCAGCCAGTGCCTCTGAGGTTGGACACAAGTGCGCCACCTTCCAGCACTGGCTCTATCAGTGGACAAACGGCAACATCCTGGTGACGGACTTGGAAGGTGAGGGTCATCACTTTAGCCCTTTAGCATTCGGGGAACAATCCCAAGGAGGGATGAGCTGCAGTAGTGCCATCAGGGACTGAATTTAGAAACAGTGACTTTTTTCCTTCTTGGGGAACCTGGATGCTCCGGTTTGGCTCTGGAATCAGGCACTTTTACAAGCCTGTGCTTTATTGTCCCTGCTGGCCTCTGTAAACTTTGCTTGCTTTCCTTCATCCTCAGCCATGCCTTGAGTACACTCATATTGTGCAGTGGTTAGAATGTAATGGTAGGATCTGGGAGGGCTCAAGTTTGAATCCCTACTCTGCCATGGAAGCTTGCTGGGCGACTTTGGGCCAGTCTCACTCTCTCAGCCTAACATACTCCTCATAGGGGTTTTGTGTGGATAAACTGGAGGAGAGATCAGTGTCGCCTGTTTTGGGTCCCCGTTGGAAAGGAAGGTGGCGTATAGATGAAGTAAAATAAAATTTGCTGATGCTGGGAATAGATATTGGTTTGACTTTTATTTTTGGCTTCCCAGAGTGCCCCAAAGCATAAGCATTTATTATTATTGCTCTTTAATGTTTGTTTTGCATCAGGGCTTTTCTGTAGGGAACCGACCAACGCCCTTGTTTCTTGGGAATCCACTGATCGCTGTAACTCAGTTTGGTGGGACTGAGTAGTGAGAGCAGGCCTAGAATGGCCCCAGTGTGCTGATGTTACAGGCACTGGCCAATCGGTGCCTCCTGTTGGCAGCTTGTCACCATTCCAGCTAAACATGGTGGGAAAGTGCAGAACCAGCTTTTCAGGGAGCCATGGCCTCGGGTGTGTTTGGTCAGCTGAGCCACGCCAGTTCTCCAGCTCCCGTACTTCATGGCCTAAGGTGGGTCTTTCTTCTGTTGCAGGTGTCGGGTGGAAGGTCACCAATGTGAGGATTGCTACCAAAACGAAAGGGTAAGTGACCTGCTCAGGAACAAGCAGCATTTGGATACCTGTCTCTGGATGCTGGTGCTGCCTCTGGACGCAGGTGGCGGTGGCTCAAAACGGAGAGGAGAATAAGATAGCAAAGTAGGAAGCTCAGTTCTCATCCACCGACATTTCCCCTCCCCTTGAGAATGTTTGTTCTGAGTCAGCCAAAAGCTCTGTGCTCTGGACCTTGTTTTGAAATCTGTGACAGCTCAGGGCTTTATTTTTTCTTGGGTGGATTTCTTAGCAGCAGACCCTGCTTGCATGCATCCTGCAGGGAAATTGCTCCTTAGCCTGGGCTGCGTGGTCCCTTTGGATCAGTGGGCTGGGAGATGCGGCAAGCTTCTTCCAGAAGCCTGAAGACCCTAGGGAAAGCCTTAAAATGAACCCCATTCACCTCTCTGTTCTGTTCCCATCATGTCATCCTGCTTTACCCTCTGGCATGCCACAGCAGTCAGTAGTAACAGGAACCCGAAGTCGATGCCCTGAAAGATGCATACATCTGCCTAACTGCCCCTTGGCGATGCAGAGCCTATTCGCTAGCTAGGTTCAGTGTGCTGCCATCTGCGATACAACTCCCTATTCAAACAGGCTGTGCCCTTGTACATGTCCAGAGATAGAAACTTTAGAACGTGTGTTCTTAAACTGTACTTTTTACTTTGATCTGCGCTCCATACTCATTGAGCCCCGTTTGAGTGAGCAAACGGTGAAGCCCGACAAATATAAAATTGTCTTCTTGTTGTCAACTCGGAACCAATTAGTAATTGCAAATTGTTGCAAATTTATTATATCTAGGAGGTGCTTAATGTATTTGCAAATTGCCATTTGATGGATGGATTGGATCCCTGTTATGCTCGATATCATGCCAATAACGGTTATTGAACTGAGTCCAGCATACAATGAGAAATAGTAGCTCCACCCTGCCCAAGCAAAACCCTCCTTCTGCCTGTTAATTCATCTCCCAGGGCCTAGAAATGGTGTGAGTGAAACTGTATTGTGGGAAATATTAGGTTTATGTATGTGGGCATGGATAGGAGAAGTGCTTTTTTTTTTAAATAGCAGGAACTCCTTTGCATATTAGGCCACACCTGCTTGATGTAGCCAATCCTCCAAGAGCTTACAGGGCCTGCTGTAAGCTCCAGGAGGATTGGCTACATGGGGGGGGGGTGGCCTAATATGCAAAGGAGCTTCTGCTACAAAAAATACCATCGGTAGAAGGATGTCTGTGATGCTCCCCGTGGTCAAGGCCCCATTGCCTTTGCACTGCCGTGACCTTCCCTGCAGTGGAGGACCTGTAAGACAAAGTGGAGAGGGGAGGGGATTGCACCACCTTATCCCTCTGCCCATCTGCATCCTCTGCTCTTCCACGCTGCTTGAGCACAGATGCTTTCTCTTCCCTAGCCTCCTGTTGTTCCTCCTTAAATAGGCCACCCTTCCAATCCCCATCCCTGGCTTGCTCCTCCCTTCTACCCCTTTACCCATTGTGAAGGGGAGGGGCTGTGGCTCAGTGGATGGGCATCTGCTTGGCACACAGAAGGTCCCAAGTTCAGTCCCTGGCATCTCCAGTTAAAAAGACCAGATGATGGGGAAAACCTCTGCCTGACACCCTGGAGAGCTGCTGCCAGTCATGAGTAGACAGTTCTAACCTTGATGGACCAAGGGCCTGATTGGGTTTAAGGCAGCTGTGTGCATTCAGTTGTCCTGCAGACTGGTCTCAGTTGCAGCTGCCTCCTAGGAAGGGCATTGATGATAGAACTGACCCCACCTGGCTGCCATATAGCAGCCTCGCCCTGCCTGTTCTCGGTTGCCTCCAAGCCTGGCTGCCACAGCTGCCAGTTGGATTGGGTTTGTCTCAGCCAAGGTGAGTTGCCCCTGCAAGTCCAAGGCAGGTCCCCTGGCCGGATGCAAAGAGAGCCAAGGGTGGTGGACTGGAGTTGTTGGCTATGTGTCTGCAATGACAGATTCGATCCTAGTGATTTGCGCTCTCCTTTGCCAGGTACCAAGGCCTGAAGGACAGCTGTTGCCCAGCCTTGCTGGAACATTTTGCCACCTCCCACCGCTGCAACCATTACTGTGAGCTTCTGGCCTTGAAGAGCCTCGAAACCCCACAGCCACCGCCCAGAGTCAAAGGCTCCCGGAGCCCCATCTCCAGCAGGAAAGCGCCGTCCACCCAGTCCAGCCCCCAGCTCCAGAAGAAAGGCCTGAGTAGCCCCCAGGCCCCCCGGAAGGGTTCAGTAAGCCCCAAGAACACCCGCAAATGCCCTGAGGTGGCAGAATCGCACCCGCCAGCGAGGCCCAAAGCAGGGGACAGCGGCAAATCCGGCCGGCTGCAGTGAAGGCAAGGGGGGCCTTCACGGATGCGTGTTGCATGTGCCCGGGGAGAGGACATGGTGGCCACTGCCATGCCCTCCTGTGGCCCCTTCCCGCCAATGTGTGAGGCCTGTGTGTGGTGTTTGAGGGAAGGAGCCACGCTGTGCCCTGAAGAGGGCCCTGTCTGGGCACAGCCCTCCAGGTGTCTTTTTAAGGGCTCCAGAGAAAAGACAAAGATGGACTGTGAACCCAGCTGTTCTGGACCCTGCAAGCCTCAGGTATTTTCTTGGCCACGACACTACCCCGTGGCAGATGTCAAGAGTTGTCCTGTCACAGGCTGTTCTTGTGGATCCCGATGGGAGGCATTCACAGGCAGAACCTTTGTACGTGGATCTCTCGCGGGAAAGCCGACGGGGGCCTGCATTGCATCCGTTCCCAGCAATCCTCATTCCCTTCACCAGTTCCTCCCAATTCGCGTGGGCCACGACCCACAGGGAGAGCCCTTTGCCCTCTTCCTCTCTTTGCCCCACATGCTTCACTCAGCCCACTTGGCAAAGGTCCCGGCCAACACAAGAGGAGACGGTTTTTCGTGGTTGGGGGTGGGCGGGAGAGGTCTCGACCAGGCCAATGCCAGTGGTGGATGTAGCGGTGGCCTGCCTTGTTGTCAGCACTTTTGGGCGATTAAAACATCACGCAGTTCTGCAGCTGATGAACGTAGAGGATGATCGGAGAGGACAAAGGAGGCGTGTGGGGCTGAGTGTCGCTTGTCACAGGACACACCGAGTGTCACAGGCTTGTCTTCCTCTCTTTTGACCCACCCCTTCCCTCGAACAGCCCGGCCCCTGCGAGTGACCTCAGATAGCAGTGACCTGCCACTGTAAAGACTGACTGTGGGATTAGATAGGTCTCTTCCTTAGGGCAGCCCCTGATTTCTGTTCAACCTCCTGCTCGCTACCCGATATTCCCCTTCATCACGTGCCCGTTACAGACCCGTTTCCCTGCCCCCCTACAGCTTCCCCTGTAGAACTGTCCAGATTGAGCGGCATCCCTGATGGGGGTCTCAAAACCAAGCTGCCCGTACCCAGGGCTCTTTTTCTAACAGGAGCTCCTCCGCATATTAGGCCAAGCCCCCTGATGTAGCCAATCCTCCTGGAGCTTACAGTAGGCCCTGTACTAAGAGCCCTCTAAGCTCTTGGAGGATTGGCTACATCAGGGGGCGTGGCCTGATATCGGGTGGAACTCTAGCAGGAGCTCCTCTGCATATTAGGCCACGCCCCCTGATGTAGCCAATCCTCCTGGAGCTTACAGTAGGCCCTGTACTAAGAGCCCTCTAAGATCTTGGAGGATTGGCTGCATCAGAGGGGTGTGGCCTAATATGCAGAGGAGCTCCTGCTAGAAAAAGAGCCTTGCCCGTAACCCTAACTCTTCCTTCTGCTGCTGTGTGATTTTTCCTGGGGTAGCTTCAAGTCTGGCACTTTGGGATTCTGAAGGACAAGGCAGTTTTGGAAGGGCACCCTGGAGCAGTGACTACAAAACGTGGCTTGGGATGGAGACACCGCCAGTGACCCTGGGCTGGCCTTTCTCCGTACACCGTAGAGATGTGACAGGGCTGGGCAAACACTCAGCTCCTGGTTTGTTTGGACTGCGGCCTTCGATCGTAACCCTCCTAGGTGGAGGGCTGTTCAGGAGCAAAGAGGAAATCCAACAACAAAGCAGTGAACAAAGGCTAGCAACAAAGCAGCTAGCAAAGGCTTCACGCAGGTGCAATACTTAGAATTTTGAGATAGAAAGCCTTCTGGTAGCACCACAGGAGGTGGCGGCTACAAGCATAGCCGGCTTCAAGAGGGGATTGGATAAAAATATGGGGCAGAGGTCCATCAATGGCTATTAGCCACAGCATATTATTGGAACTGTCTGGGGCGGTGATGCTTTGTATTCTTGGTGCTTGCGGGGGGGGGGGGGGGGCAAAGTGGAAGGGCTTCTAGCTCCACTTGTGAACCTCCTGATGGCTCTTTGTTTGTTTTTTTGCCACTGTGTGACACAGAGTGTTGGACTGGATGGGCCATTGTAGACAGAGTAGACAGTACTGAATTAGAAGAAGAAAAAGAAGAATTACAGATTTATACCCTGCCCTTCTCTTTGCATCAGAGACTCAGAGCGGCTTACAATCTCCTATATCTTCTCCTCCCACAACAGACACCCTGAGAGGTGGGTGGGGCTGAGAGGGCTCTCCCAGCAGCTGCCCTTTCAAGGACAACTCCTAGGAGAGTTATGGCTGACCCAAGGCTATTCCAGCAGCTGCAAGTGGAGGAGTGGAGAATCAAACCCGGTTCTCCCAGATAAGAGCCTGCACACTTAGCCACCACACCATTAGATGGACCAATGGTCTGAATCAGTACAAGGCGGCCTCGTGTTCTTCCAGCCACTGGATTTCCTTTTTGCAAGTGATTTGCCATGAGTAATTGTGTTCAGTTGTTCATTTTGGTGGCAGAGGCTGTTGAACTCACAGGGAATGTTCATGGTGGGCCCTTCGCAGCCAGGAGCCAGCAGAGAGCCAAGCCCCAGTAGTTCTGCCAGCACTGCAGGGGACGCTCAGCTCCTACGTGGCCAGCAAGGCCAATGAGGGGATGCCTGCTCACCCTATGCCCCTTCATGCACTGCTGTTGACCCTTCCTCCCATGTAGCTCTCCCCCTTTACCTTAAAAAGCAGCCCCAGTGGCTGCATTTGGCAAAGAACACCATCTTTTGAATATGACGACAGACTTAAATAGGATGCCTCGGTCAACCTTAAATAACTAATGGAAGGGTAGGTATGAGTTAATGGATGGAGACTAGGTTCACTCACCCTAGCTGTTGCCTTAGCAGCATATGGGAGATTCAGGCGACATATAGGAGATTCGGGCGATGAGCCGGCTTGCGGGATAGGGCAGGGTATAAATTGAAGAATTGCATTACATTACATTTGATTGCAGAGCCCAGCATTACCCCCCTGCACTTTCGACTTTCCTTCATGCCCCCATTCATTCTGGCGTTCAGAAGCGACGTCTTCTCCGTGTTGTAGCTTGGCACACAATCAGGAAGTTTCCCAGTATAAAAATATTTATTATTTGGGCTGCTGTGTCCTTCGTTATGTCAGGGGCCACCTCATCACACAGTCCTGGCCCCGCTCCTTGGCAGTTACGGCGCAGCACAGGCTGTGGAGTTGTAGTGACCGCAGCATTGTCGGAGGTACATCCTTGTGACAACGACGTCATGATGCTCCCATTCGCCAGTGAAAGAAAGAGACCCGTTGATCGTGCTGTGACGAAAAGATAGTGTTCTTGTGAGCACAACCCTACTCTTAGGCATTGTCAGCAAGAATAGCTAGATTCGAGCCCAGTGACACCATAGAGACTAACGAAATGTTCCAGCTGTAAGCCTTCCACTTTTTTTAGATACTTTCAGAAAGCTTCTACCCTGAAAACCTTCTTTGTCTCGACAGGACTTGAATACAGCTCTTCTACCGCGAACCCTCTGTCAAAACGAATGCAGACTTACAGGATCACTCTTCCTAGAAAAGTTAGGTCATGATCCCAGATTTGACTTTTCAACGGGGGATGTATTCTTGGGGACCATTTCTGTAAGTCATCTCCTAAGCTTCTGGTATGACTATGAAACTGACCCTGCTGGCTCCCTTTTTCCTTTTCACCTTTGGCCCGATCAGAAATTTCAAACTTTTTCATCAGAATAAGCCTTGCACTTTGTACGGTTTATTTCGAATGCAGAGTTTTGGGCTTCCTGAACACAAGATTTCATGGGAAGTTTTCTAATCCAATGAAGCCAGATCAGAGAGATCACACTGCCACCTCTTGGGAGGGCTCAGAAATCTGCATGGTCTTTGTGCCGCAAATCATGGAAACTTTTTTTTTTTAAACAAACTTCCGGATACCAGAAGAAAAGAACATTTCCATAATTAAAATTAGGTAAGAACAGGCCTCATTTTGGGCATGAGTTCACAGGAATGGAGCTCCGGAACCTCTAAATTTTATTGTGCTCTTCTTTTCTTAACACCCCCGCCACACACACACACACACACACTTCTGGGCTCCATTGTTCAAATGCCCTGTGAGAATTTTGCTGAACTCTTAAGATTTGACAAACTTTCTAATATTTTTCCCTACAAGAAATGTGAAAATAACCAAAGCATATCAAGCAGACAGATGGAAATCTTCATCATGCAACTGCAACCACGTAGGAGAAAGTAATGTAAAAAGTGTGATGGGAGTAAGGTTTTATTATGGCAAGTATAATTCAAGAAGCATTTTAAGGTAGACGCTGAGCTGATATAATTTAGTCCACCTTCCGGTGATGTCAGGGGTGTGTGGCACATGCAAATGAGTTGAGCTAATGAGCTCCAGCACCTCTTTTTCTACCCAATCACCCCTGAGTGAGAGGTTCAGTGAAGCAGATTGTCTAATCCTGAAAAGCTGTGTCAAAGGGCTCTTTCACACATGCTAAATAATGCAGTGTCAATCCACTTCAGCGACCGTTTGCAAGTGGATCTTGCCGTTTTGCACAGAAAAATCCAGTGGCAAAGTGCATTGGAAGTGGATTGAAAGTGCATCATTTAGTGTGTGTGCCCAAAGACTAGCCAGATGTCAGTGGCATCCTCTGAAAACTACCTGGCTGTTTGCAGTTCCTTGAGGAACCTAGCAACCAAATACAGGCAGGGAGACTCAGCACTCCCAGTCTGTTTTAAAAGGGAAGCTGGTGCCATCTGCTGGTCTGCTGAAAAGAAATTGCAAACCATTCATCTTTGATGGAAGATATCTTCACAGCCATCATGATTGTAGTTCTCCAAGAAATCGTGGCATGCCCTGCCAAAACGCAGGAGCCTCATGGTGCTCTGCAAGCCCTGGAGGAGCTCATCGTTCTAGATAGATCATGGGACTTTTCTGCTTGCCTTACCAGGCTTCAGCCCTGGGAGTCGGTAGCCCTACAACATGTAAAGAGATCTGTTGGATGGATCTCTTACTAAGGGAACCAGGCAAGCAGACTCTTCTTCTCCCGTTATCCCTGGTACTAAGTGAGGATCTCCCCGTTGTTGGCATCTCTTACATATGCTTCAGCCTCCCTTTCAACAAGCAAACACACTCAAGGTCAGCACCGATTATCCTTCCTCCCCAACCCCACCCTTTTTATTCAGTCTCCCAGGGGTCCTCTTTTCTCTTGCTGTCTCCGTATGCCCGCTGCGTCTTGTCAAAAGCTTGAAAGGCAGCACAGTCCCTCATTCTGCAGCATTCTCACTTTAACTTGACGGCATATCATCAAGAGCTGGGGGAATGAGACTCTGGTTGTCTGAAGGACACCCAGCCACGGTTTTTTTGCTCCTCTCTCCCATCATACTTTTGGCATCGGGGGAGAATTTTATGGATATCGTGGACAGCCATAAAGACAAGTAAGGGGCTTCTCAGTCAAATCAAGCCTGAACTCCCCCCTAAAAGCCGAAATGACTAGATTGAGGCTATTGTACTTTGGTCACGTTATGAGAAGACAGGAATCACTGGGAAAGAGAATCATGGTAGGAAAAGCGGAAGGCTGCAGGATAAGAGGAAGAACCAAGATGAGATGGATTGCCTTTGTCAAAGAAGGAGGTCCTTAATTCATAGGGTCAGATAAAAGGCTTTTTTTGAGCAGGAATGCACAGGAACACAGTTCCGGCTGGCTCGGCATCGAGGGTGTGGCCTGGCCTAATATGCAAATGAATTCTGGCTGGGCTTTTTCCCTACAAAATAGCCCTGTGTGAAACAATGAGGTGTGGCCTAATATGCAGATGAGTTCCTGCTGGCTTTTTCTACAAAAAAAGCCCTGGTCAGATGGAAGCGACTTCACGGCACTTTAACACACACGCCTCTTCCCAAGGATTTACTTGAGATGCACTTCAAAGATGGGAAATTCTTAGGCATGGTATCCCATAACCCACTGAGGCAGGATTTTCTTTTTATATATTTCAGAAACACTTTTTGTACCCTCAGTTTCCCAAACAACCTGCAGTTTTCAGGAATATAAGCAATATAAATGGCTTAAATCCCTCATGGATTGTCTTCACAAGAGACCCAACCAAAATTTTCCTGCAACACCCACATGTTCCCAGGTTGGGGGGCAGAATGCAATCCAGGCATAATAGAAATAACTGGAGGAAAACCAGCCTGAGTAGGAAGTGGACTGGCAACAAAGGCTCCTCCCTCCCTCTTCCAGCCACTTTTTGTGGGATTTCATTTGTAAAAGTGCCCAGCTAAAAGGCTGGTTAGATGCCACGCTGGCCAGCTGGTGAGAGCAAATCTTATTTATAGATGTAAACTCATTTATATTGTAAATGACCCCTTCATTAGCACTCACTGGTCTTAAAGATGCTTTCTTTGTATTTCTCCCATGGGATTGGGGAACTGGGCAAAGGAAGCTCTGGCTCTTTCCTTCCTTCCTCAGGGGACTGGCGGGGGGAGCTGCAAGGAGTCTCAGCCAATAGAAGGAAGAGAGGTTTGGCTCAGTAGCTCTGCTGTGCAACTGAGGGAACCTGGCAAAGCAAGCTGTTCTTCCTCCCAAGGGAGGAGCCTCAGCCAATGCAGAAAATAGAGGTTTTGCTCTGTAGCTCCAGTGCAGTTGAGCAAACCTGGCAAAGCAAACTGTGATGCAAAAGGAAGCAAGAGAGGGAGAAGGAAGCAAATGACAGCCAGTTGTCCTGATAGGAGCCCTCTAGGCACCGGATTCAGCCCCCAAACTGCATATTTGACACCCCTGGGCTAGGATGTTTAGCTTCCTTCTGTCTCCCTGAGTGTGTGCTGAACACTGGCACTCCAGACCATTCTTCTCGACACACAGGCCTGGACCTTTGCCCCAAGAGTCAAGGAGATCAAGCACACTCATACCATATTGTGTTTGCTTCTTCACATACCAACATCTTCCTCCAGTGGACATTGCCTATCCCTTCTTCAGGCCCTTTGTGCTCCACCAGCTGGCCAGAATTGGCATTGTACCCTAAACGCTTTGCAAGAGACATGGAGGGGCTCACTCACCATCCAAAGAGGTTTGTGCAGCAAACATAGACGGGGTAGCTGGTAGAGCTGAGGTCTGTCGTGTTGAAGAAACTTAAGCAATCGGTCACTTCTCCTCTGGGCACATACAGGATACCTGCAGGGTGCAGAAGCCACAAGAGAAGGCTGAGAGGTTCTGGACAGTAGGAAGACTGTTCTGCAGAATGAGTCGAATCCTCCACAGACACCTGTCCAGTAGGGTTTGCATCTCCTGTATACAGTCTGATCGTTAAGCGAATGATCCAAAGTCAGCCTTAACTAGTCTCCCCTCTCCTGTTTCTCCCAGCACTTCCATCACTCCTAGTTTTGAACCCCATATTCCCAATCTCCCACATATCTGCAGAGCCATTGCCATCCCCAAACACCCAGACAATACGTTCGTTCAATTTTAATACGGTCCAAGACAGCACAAATTAGAAAAAAATTACAAAAACAATGAAATACAAAATATTCAAAAAACGCAAAAGATAACAGGAATTAGGGTATATAAAGTACCAATTAAAATTTGGCTTCAGAATATAATGTATCTTTGCAAGCTTGAGATGCAATTGAAAAGAACCTACTTATTAAGGGATTAATTAACCTTGCCCATAGATTAATTAACCTTGGCACGAGAGGAGAACATGTTCAACACTTTCGATGGCCCCTGCTCCACAAGGGCAGACTTGCTCATTCTTAGGGTTCTTTCTATATCTCCCCTCTAAAACTGCAGAGAGTGCATGCCATCTAGCTAGGGAAAAGACTACGATGAACGGGATTCCAGGGATGAGAGATACGCTGCTGGTGCTACAATACCTGCGATGCAGGCGTTCATCAGAGAGACGCAGGCTCCCGTGAACAAAGCCCTTAGGACGATGCTAGAAAATTCACTCTTGCGGTGCGGTGCCAGGGTTGCTGGATACAAACGGAAAGACAGAGAGGGAGGAACTGAGAAAGGGTGGAACCAAAGCCCCAGGAAAGCTTAAGCGCCACTGAGCAAGGCTGCACAGGGAAGCTATGGCATGGGGGGGCGGGCTTGGGGGTTTTGCCCGGGCGCTTTGAAGTCCTGGCAGGCGGCATGGAGATCTCCCCAGACCTCATTCACCCCGGCCTCAGAAACGGCACATTCTGTGCTGCGCTACTAACTCACACAAGCCGCCCAGCATGATCCCGATGGAGCTCAAATTGGCAAATCCACACAGAGCGAAGGTGGTGATGGTTTCAGCTCTTATCTGGGTAAATAGAGAGAGAGAGAGAGAGATCGGTACCATGACAAATCTCCCATCCGTTCACCCCAATACCTGCCTCCCTGCATGCACTGCACCCGCCCGAGATGTAGAGAGGGATAGAGAGCATAAACACTCCGGTGCGACTCAGCATGACACATCCACATCCCTTATTGAGGATCTGGGCTCTCTGCTACCTGCTTGCATCCTGGCATGACCCAGCATTAGATAATCAAAGGGACAGCTCGTCCTTATTTCTGAGATGCCCTGCCAGATGCAATCCAGAATATGGGCCCACCGTCTTCAGAAACGGTGTTTCCCCATCTCGATTTTGTCAGTCACGTACCTGGAAACCGCTGGGACATCTCACTGGCCTGACTAGCAGCACAAGTGGTGCAGAACTACCAAATGCTAACCCTCGGTCACCTTGCAGTGGGCTGTTCTACCTCTGAGTATATTAACTAGGTCCCTTTTAAATGTGGCTCTGGAGGAGAGTTTTATGGCTACCATGGACCACAGCAAAGACAAATCGTTCCAGGTTGAATCAAGCTGGAACCCTCCCTAGAAGCTAAAATGACCAAACTGAGGCTACCGTACTTTGGTCACATTAGGAGAAGACAGGAGTAATGCTGGGGAAAGCGGAAGGCGGCAGGAAAAGAGGAAGACACAACCAGAGATGGATTCATTCCACAAAATAAGCTACAGCCCTTAGTTTGCAAGACCTGAGCAAGGCTGTTAACGAGAGGATGCTATGGAGGTCATTAATTCATAGGGTTGCCATAAGCTGGGGTGGAATTCTAGCAGGAGCTCCTTTGCATATTAGGCCACACACCCCCTGATGTAGCCAATCCTCCCAGAGCTTACACTACACCCTGTACTAAGAGCCCTGTAAGTTCTTGGAGGAATGGCTACATCAGGGGTGCGTGGCCTAATATGCAAAGGAACTCCTGCTAGAATTCCACCCCTGGCCATAAGTAAGCAAGTGGACGGCACTTAAAATATGCACACACCCTTCTGTTCTCGTATATGGCGCAAGGAGAGTGCGGCCCCTGTAACTCTCCAAGGGAATATTAAGGTGTGTTGGTTGCACTGCTGGAAAGCAAAGGGCTACATGTGTGTCGAATCCGCTCCTTGCCATTTGCACCACTGTTCTTTCGCGCTGTAGGTGGATTGTAAGAGGGATTCCAAGAAAAGAAATCCCATAAATTACCTGGCGAATGAGGAACGTTTGGTGTCCTTCAGACTAGTTGCCAGATTCTAAAACTCTCACAAAGTCTCAGTGCTACAGTGGAAGCTCCTCTTTGCAAGCTTTGTTTTGTTTTGTTGTTTCTGTATAGCCCTTCAAATTTCTTTCCAACCTCACCCACCTGTATTACTTCATTACTTTCCTGAATAAATGTCATGCTTGTTTTACTATATGTTGGATTCAGGGTCATGTGTGGGGAGATGGTAAAGGAGGGGTGGGGATAAAGTTTCTTGAGCAAATTCTGATTGTCAAATTTCTTGGCTTTCTTGCCTTGCTCATGAGTATGAGACCAGAGTGTTACTCCCGAGAAGGCCTGGTTGTGGGTCAGGTGTCTCGTGCTGCGGATCCACCCACTCCTGAGCCAGCCAATAGGGAATGCTGGCCACCTTTTCTTTTGGGTTGCTGACTCCTTTCTTCACTCAGCCCTCTTCCTTCTTTCCCCATGTCCTGCCCCATGGATTTAAGGATTCTCCTCTGACCTTTTGCCTTTGACCTTCACAACGGTTCCTTACAGGTTTAGGAAGCCTGTTCGTCTGGTGAAGCAATGTTGGTGTTGGTGAGTGAATTCATCGTAATTAAATACTACATGCTAAATAATAATAATCATTGTGCTAACATTCTCTGTACTTAAATATCAAGGGCCCCCGACTTTTTTCAGCCCTTGGACGCCTTTGGAATTCTGACACAGTGGGGTGGGCAAAGCAGCAAAATGGCTGCCACGAAGTGGCTGCCTCAAAAGGTAAGCCAGCCA
The DNA here is from genome assembly GCF_032191835.1 of Heteronotia binoei. Classification (NCBI taxonomy): domain Eukaryota; kingdom Metazoa; phylum Chordata; class Lepidosauria; order Squamata; family Gekkonidae; genus Heteronotia; species Heteronotia binoei. The sequence continues at coordinate 30,669,331 of NC_083241.1, forward strand.
CAAAACAACTGCCATGTCTTGCCTTCAGTCACACAGTGAATATCCTTGTGCTATGATGGCAGCTGTTCCCATAGCAGTGTTATAAAATGTTAGAGAAGAAAAAGAGTTGGCTTTATACCCCACCCTTCACTTGGAGTTTCAGAGCGGCTTACAATCTCTTTTCCCTTCCTCTCCCCACAACAGACACCCTGTGAGGCAGGTGAGGCAGAGACAGTGCTGAGAGAACAGCTCTGGGAGAACTGTGACTGACCCAAGGTCACCCAGCTGGCTTCATGTCGAGGAGGAGTGGGGAATCAAACCCAGTACTCCAGATTAGAGTCTGCTGCCTCTTAACCGCTACACCAAACATGGTGTAGTGGCTAAGAGTGGCAGATTCTAATCTGGAAAACCAGGTTTGATTCCCCACTCCTCCTTCACATGAAGCCAGCTGCGTGGCCATGGCCAGTCACAGTTCTCCCAGGATTCTCTCAGCTCCACCTGCCTCACAAGGTACCCGCTGTGAGGAGAAAGGAAGGGAAGGTGACTGTAAGCCACTTTGAGACACCTTAAAGTAGAGAAAAGCAGGGTGTAAAAGCCAACTTTTCTTCTTCTAAAAATCTACACAGACAATCAAATCTCCAAAGGCCAATCAGAGGCCCTGCTAGGCAAGAGCCCCACTTTCTAAAAACACTGGACAGGTGCTAGGAAAAGTGTTGGGGGGTGCTTTGGGGTCCATGGGCAGCAGGGCATTATTTGTAGCAGGAACTCCTTTGCCTATTAGGCCTCACACCCCTGATGTAGCCAATCCTCCTGGAGCTTACAGTAGGCCCTGTACTAAAAGTTCTGTGAGCTCACGGTGGATTGGTTATATCAAGTGGGTGTGGCCTAATATGCAAAGGAGTTCCTGCTACAAAAGAAACCCAGATGGGCACCATTTTGGTGATGCCTGCACCATATTATCAACTGACGGCATTAGAGGAGAAGAGTGCAGGACAAGGGTACCAAGGTTGTATTTTGCCTGGGGTCTCAGATGGCCTTTCCCTTGAGAGCCCATAGAGACTGACTTTGCTCTTGCGCACCTCCGGTTCATCCACCAAAAAGGGCAGGAGCAGTTTCGCAATAGTCCTGCACTACGAAGCACATGAGCCGCGTTCGCCTCCTCTTCCCTTTCCCTTCCCATCCAGACAGCCCATCGCAGCCACACTTACAGAAATCCACTGCTTTTGCGACCCGACCCACTCAGGACGCCCATCCAGGCGCTGCTGTTTGTAAGTGGACAGCTGCTGGTAGGCCACAAACTCATTCAAGAAAAACTTGATTCCCAGCATCTCCGCCACCAGGCCCGCGTCGTCCCAGCTGGCCCCTAAGAGGAATGCCAGCGGCATCAGTACGTAGGAGCAAATCAGCTGGAAAGCAGAAACAGGGCTTGTCAGTAAACTCAGTGTCATCGGACAAGCCTTTATTGGCATGCAGTGGCGACTGGCCGATGTGTCAGCTTGCACAATGGCAAGTGGGCGCTGTGGGCCTCTGATGAATTGGGCCCCCTTAAACATTAGACGATACGTGAAAAATGTTAATGACCTTTTAGCTTGAAAATATATTAGAAGTTCCAGTATTATGACTGTAATGCAAATAAAATTTACATTGTATTTAGGGTTGCCAGCCTCCAGGTGGGGCCTGGGGATCTCCCGCTTTCCCAGCTGCTCTCCAGCTGGCAGAGATCAGCTCCCCTGTCTGTATTGACATTTAGTCTCTACTGTATACTGCCAGTTATATGTACAATATATTTACACTGTAATTACTAAAATATATATATATTTATTTCGCAAAAGTTTTAATTGTACCTTTTTTCCACTCATGTATTTTCTTTAAATGTTATTTATTTATTGCAAAAATTAAGTTATAGCCTTATACCTGTGGGTGGGCCCCCTGTGTCTCCTGGCAACCAATTTTTTTAGACCCATTCCGCCACCCCTGGCATGTATAGACATATACAATAGAAGGTCAGCCAAATTACAAATTAGGAGAGGACAGAGTCCATACAAAGTAAGATTAGAAGTACAAGATAAAAACAGAAATAACAGCATAACGCCTAATATGTAGTATTACTTATCAGGGTGTGTAACCATAACGCTATGAAGAAATTTTGCTGCTCTTTCAATATCTGGATTATTAAGCAAGAAAATAAACCTTAAAATCTTCTGAAGTCTCTAAGAGTGTGGCTGATATGAACAATCACAATGGGACGTCAGATAAAAAAGGGCACTGAAGAAGAACATGGGAGACAGTTTCGACACAGTCCTTCGTTCAAGGACAGCACCTGCTAGAGTAAGAAATCCCTTGGAATCTGCCAGATAAAATGACTGAGGGAAGAACATTAAATCTAGCCAAGGAAAAGGCTCTGCAAGTCTGGAGCTAGGAGCTGGTAGAGGTATACAGCTGGGAAGCTTGGATTCGGGGCAATCCCTAAATTTAAGGGAGAGCAGGTTCTGTTGGCAAGGCTATAGAGAGTTTGTAACTCTGAACCCAATAGACTAGGTTTTATTTTTTATTTTTAAAAAGCCTCAAACTCAGAAAGCATGGTTAAAGATTCTAAGGATAAATTCAGGGAATTTAATAAACTCAGCGGCCAAATTAACTATCCATTCTCCTGCCACTCCATCCCTTCTTTCTTACTCATCCCTTTTGGCTTCCATATTGCCCACAATCACAATTTTTCCCATACAAATTCATCTGCTAACTGTGTGCCATTTCCTTCCCCAAGTACGGTGAAGATCTAGTGTAGGACAGCCATAGTAATCCAAGTGAAAGTGCGTTGTTGAGGCACAGCTGCCCATGAAATTCTACCTTACAGGAGGTAGTTTGCCGATGCCTTCCTCTGCATAGCAAACGAGATCTTCTTTCGTGGTCTTCCTTCCTATTATTAACCCTACTTAGCTCCCAAACTCTGAAAAGATTGGACTATTTGGGTTGCTAATCTGAGTATGGGGCAGTTGAAATCAAGGCCCACAGAAGTCTCTACAATAAGGTGTATCCTTAACACAGTGAGTTGCCTCTTCCCACCCTCCGATTGCCCTGTTGTCCTCCTAAGCAGGGTGGGGGTCTCGTAGGGGGTACCTGGAAGGAGAGTCCTGCAATGTTGACCAGGTTCCCCAGCCAAGCGAGGGTGGCGTTGACGAACTCCAGCACTGCCAGGAAGGAGATGAGGTTGGCTGCAATGTTAGCCACCAGGCCCACAGAAACTGAAGCACCATTGCCGATAGCTTCCAGAATATTCTGCTCTTCTCTGTGAGAACATACCAGGGGGAAAAAGGCCGAAGAAGGAAGCTTTGACTCTTGAAAGCTCATAACTTGGCGTTCTTGTTGGTCTATTAAGATGCTACTGGACGTGAATCAAGCTGTTTGACTGCAGATTGACACGGTTGTCTTCTGAAACCAAGAATCCCAGAGATTCACAAGCAGAGGAGCACCACTGACATCCCAGTAAGAGGAGGGATTGCTCATGAAATGTCTCCATGGCAATTTTAAGCATGTTTGCTCAGGAGTCTGCTTAGGATTGCAGTATTCATATCTCAAAAGAAGAAATTCCTGATAGAATACCATTTAAGAATACCATCTGTCTATATGTTTGAATGGTTATCATCCATTTCTTTGTATCTGAGGAAGTGTGCATGCACACGAAAAGCTCATACCTTGAATAAACTAGGCCATGTGACGCTGTGACTGACATCTTCAAAGGGGTGGAATTCTAGCAGGAGCTCCTTTGCATATTAGGCCACACCCCTGATGTAGCCAATCCTCCAAGAGCTTACAAAAAAGAGCCTTGTAAGCTCTTGGAGGATTGGCTACATCAGAGGTGTGTGGCCTAATATGCAAAGAAGCTCCTGCTAGAATTCCACCCCTGCATCTTCCTGTTTAGCTCCCATGTATAATGGCATTTGCATTTGAGCACCTTAGCAAATGGTTCCTGGTAACCAGGATTCCAGATCCTGGTTTGATCTTGCCTAGAATCCAGGTTTTCAAACGGACTCCAACCAGTTAAATTGCCCCAATCAAGATAACAAACTGTTTGGGAGGACAAAAAAAAATACTTCTTTACAGAGAGAGTGATTAGAATGTGGAATCCACTGCCAGTGGATGTAGTGATGCTAACAGGCATAGATAGCTTTAAAAGGGGATTAGATAGATTTGTGATAACTGGCTGAAGATGATGTATTGTCAAATCAACCACTAGGGGGTGCAAAACACATGCAGAACAGAGGGTGGAAACCCAAAGCAACACAAAAGCAAGGAAAAGGAGAATGCAAAAAAGCCCTTAGATGCCTCTTTCCCCAATCTGATTCTGTGTCACTCTAGCAGGTGACTATAACTATTTTAACTCACCCACAGGCAATTTTCACACCTTCCCGGCTCCGGAACTTGGATTCTTCCACTTCTGGGTAGACAAGTTTAGCCATCGCCAAAGCACAGGGCGCAGCCATCACAGAGGCCGCGATCAAGGACGAGGCGTCTATCTGCGGCAGAAGACAGCAAATGAGAAGCAAACCTGCCTCCTATAACTAGCATTTGAGAAGTCAGGACTGGCAAGGGATAGCAAAGTCAGCCAGCTCCCAATGATCTCATGTTCATCTCTTGTTCCTTCTGGGTTGCTTTATACAAGTGTAACATCTGCTCTGTCCCTCCTCCTCGCTTGGAAAAATGTCACCTTCTCAAAGCTCTCGAGGGCAGTCATTAATCCCCTCTGAGGAAATGTCCACAGCCATGAAAGTGCACGAGTGCTCTTCTCTCAAGGACCCTGATAAAGGGGTTGCTTTAAGCCAAACGCAAGTGATAAATCCAGGATGCAGACAGTGCAATCAAAATACGATTTTTGTGTACTGGTTACCTCTCTGTTTGAACAGTGTCATGAGTGAAAGGCAATTTTCGAAAGAGCTTTCTCTTCAATCCTCCATCAGACCTTTAAAGGTAAAGGTAGTCCCCTGTGCAAGCACCAGTCGTTTCCGACTCTAGGGTGACGTCGCATCATGACATTTTCACGGCAGACTTTTTTAACGGGGTGGTTTGCCGTTGCCTTCCCCACTCATCTACACTTTCCCTCCAGCAAGCTGGGGACTCATTTTACCGACCTCAGAAGGATGGAAGGCTGAGCCAACCTTGAGCCAGCTACCTGAACCCAGCTTCCGCTGGGATCAAACTCAGGTCATGAGCAGAGAACTTGGACTGCAGTACTGCAGCTTTACCATTCTGCGCCAGGGGGCCTTACATGGCAGAAATTCAGAGGGGAGCCGTGTCGGGCTGCAGAAGAATAACTAAATTTGAGTCCAGTGGGACTTTAGAGACCCACAAGATTTGGGGAGGGGGTATTCGTTTTTGAGAGTCAACGATCCCTTTGCCAGCTCATCTCAAAAGCTCATGCCCCCACCCCCCAAAATCTTGTTGACCTCTAATGCTAGGAAAAGTGGAAGGAAGCAGGAAAAAGAAAGACACAATGTGAAATGGATTGAGCCAATCAAGGAAGCTGTGGCTCTCAGTTTGCCAGACCTGAGCAAGACTGCTAATGACAGGTCGTTAATTCAGAAGGTTGTCACGGGTTGGAAGTGACAGCACTTAACATGCTCACACACGGTGTTGCTGGACTCAAATCTAGCTGTTAAACAGCATACTCACCCCAAACGAAATGTAGGCTCCCAACACGCTGCCAGCGATAGTAGCAAAACCGCCGGTCATCACAGCATGGACTTCCGACTTAGTCATATCCATCAGGTAGGGGCGGATCAGCAGCGGTGCCTCCGTCTGCAAGACAGAAGGCGTATGTTGGAGATTTTTGTCTGCGAGCTCAAGTGAGGAAGGGGTTTTCTATCTGGCAAAACGCAGTCCAATTAAAGGAGAGACGGAGCCCTGGAGTGAGGAGCCCAAGGAAGAATAGTGTGTGTGGCCTGATCTGTCTTTGCTCAGGAGGGCTGGGGGGGGGCACTAGGACTATTCAAGGGTGCAGTTCACAGTGGGCTTGACCTACCAGGTTATTATTCTCTTGAAATCTCAGTCAACCTTTCACTTGCATTAGCCTTCTTGGGCTTTAGTCTTCAATTTGTGCTAGGTATTGGAAGAGGCATTCCTTCTGGGCTAGATATTGGAATTCCCTCTGTGGTAAGTATTGGAAGAGGCATTCCCTCTGTTAGGCATTGGGAGAGGCATTCCCTTTCTGCTGGGTATTGGAAGAGGCATTTCTTCTGCGCTAGATATTGGAATTCCCTCTGTGGTAGGTATTGGGAGAGGCATTCCCTTTCTACTGGGTATTGGAAGAGGCATTCCTTCTACGCTAGATATTGGAATTCCCTCTGTGGTAGGTATTGGAAGAGGCATTCCCTGTTAGGTATTGGAAGAGGCATTTCCTTTCTGTTGGGTATTGGAAGAGGCATTCCTTCTGGGCTAGATATTGGAATTCCCTCTGTGGTAGGTATTGGAAGAGGCATTCCTTTTCTGCTGGGTATTGGAAGAGGCATTCCCTCTTGGTATGCGAACAAGGAGAGAACAACTCTTCTAAGATGACACCAGAAGAGGCATTCCTTATCATATGAAAAAATAGGGACAGGAACTGGAAGAGGCATTTAGAAATACTCAAATTTCATTTTGGCTAATAATGCATACACTGCATTAAATCAGCCACTGTTGATACTATATTTCTTGCTTTGTGGGCATGGCTCACTGTACCAATCCGAACTATCGCAGATCAACAGCAATGTTCTTGAACCACAATTCCATCCCAGCAGTGGAAGGAAACCTACTTACCATCCCAACAAATACATTCCCCACAACACTCAGTGACTCTGTGGCTGTTGTGCCCATGGTGATCTGCAGGATCCAAGACAGCTGCAAGAAGGAGCCACAGATAATCAGACAAGGGGGGTGCTGTTGCCCAATCACACAACCTGCAGGGCCCAGCAAAGAGGCTTTTAAAGGTCTAGCCTCTCCTTCCTCCCCCCTCCCCCCGCTCACTTTTTCACCTAATAGTTCAACCACAGCCCAGCCTTTGTGACTTTGTGTTTGCTAACAAAGCTGCTTTCATCAAAACATCCCACTGAACCCTGGGCACTGCTAGACCAACAGTAATTCCTAGCCATAGGGAATGGTTTGGGGGTGTTATCCTCCCTGTCAGGAGGTGCTGAGGAGACAGACAAACCAGAATCTTGTAAATGAAACAGAATATGTTGCACAAGACATGGGGGTTTTCTATCCTTGTGCCTTCTAGTGGTCGCTTCAATCTTCCATTGCTGTTTCTTGAGGAGGGGGTGTTTTGAACACTTTAAAGTGCTTGTAAAAAAAAAAAACACCTGAGAAACAGCGATGAAAGATTGAAGCGACCACTAGAGGGAGCAAAATATGTACAGAAAGGGGCAAGAAAACCCTGACACAGTACAGGCACATAACCAACAGAAATAACATGCAGAAAAGCCATAGTTTAAACACATCCTGTTTTTTCACAGTATTGGAATACAATCTTAGTAGTGTTCAGTAGTCATTGGTTCAGCCCATGGAGCCTCATGCCAAGCGTTTTACCTTCAGGATCACCCACTGCATGACTCCCAGGTAGTAGAGAACAGACATCACCGAGCTGAAGAAGATAATGATGGGCAAAGCCTGGAGACAGAAAAGGCCCAGATTACGTCAGCCTTTGGCACCTCCATACCATACCGGGTGCTACAGCTGAGCAGGTATAGCTGCTTGGGCAGGAAGCATGGCACAGAAGGGCAGAGCGGGATCTGGGAAGCAAACTCAAGGATGGTGACGGGGTGCCATGAACTGACTCGGGAACCTGGACTGCCAAAGTTAGGCTTCCCAATCCCCCGGTTCCAGCGTGGGAACCCCTGGTTTTCCAGGCTCCACCCCACCCACAGCCAACTGGCCCCACACCTACAGCTACCTTGTGCCTTTAGATCTCTGCAGGTTTAGAAGCCTGCAAATACCTTTTGTTTTAAAATGTGTATGTGCCTTTAAATTTCAGCAGGAAGTGAAGCTGCATCAGGAGTGGCTAGCAGCAGAGCCACATGTGTGTGTGTGTGAGAGAGAGAGAGCATAGTCCCTCTGCTTGCTTTGCTTTTTTCAGACGTCTTTGTATAGGAACCAGAGCCAGAAAGTGTGTGTGTGAGAGAGAAAGAGAGAGACTGAGAGAACAGTCTCTGTGCTTGTTTCGGATTCATTTCAGATGTCTTTGTATAGGAACCTGTTTGTGGGATGGAGGAAAACTCCCAACTCTCTCTTTTAATTTGTCTGTTAGTCTGAAGAACTTGGTTGGAAATACAGCAGCTCCTGTGCATAAAGCTCCAGTGAGATCACAAAGGTGTGTGCTTGCAAACTATTGCTTATTTTGGCTGCTTTGTTAGTGTGTTTCACTTTCATTTACTGGAATTGTAGCTGCTAAGGGGACAAGGAAATGAAGACTATTTACAGGAATTGCTCTGCTGTATTTTTATGTTAGAGAATGGGGAATCTCCTGGCTCCACCCCCAAAGTCCCCTGGTATTTTCTGAGTTGGACTTGTCAACCTTAGCGAAAATGAAATATATTTAGATCTTTGACAACAGTTGGGTGTTTGTTATTTAGTCTCTTCTGGCTCATTTAGTGGGTGGGGGGGGAGATCCAGTTCAAGTTCCTTGCCTGGACTGTAGCCCACCGGTCAAGCAAGTACCACCCCACCCTGGCTGTTTGAAAAGCCATTTCATTTAAAGGCCTCGTTTACACCAGAAACCAAGAGAAAGGGTCAAAGAGAAGCTCCTTTCCAAATCTCTGACCTGGAAGGCGAAAACGTTTTGAATCAGTTGGTCTCCAAAGACGAACCGGGAACCGGCCGTGGTGTAGTTCAGGAAGGTCTGTAAAAAAACCAGAATGCCGTGACTGAGTTTGGAGCCGCCTTGGCTTGAGTGACCTGGAATGGGATGGATGTTCTGTGCTTCTGAGCACGTCGCTTGCACATATTTGCTTATTAAAGATGAGGCCTGCCTTGTGGTAGAAAGCTGAGTTTGTGACACTACAGGTCCTTCCAGGCAACAAGAAAAGGGGAGGGACAGTGGCTCAGTGGCAGAGCATCTGCTTGGTAAGCAGAAGGTCCCAGGTTCAATCTCTGGCATCTCCAAAAAAGGGTCCAGGCAAATAGGTGTGAAAAACTTCAGCTTGAGACCCTGGAGAGCCGCTGCCAGTCTGAGTAGACAATACTGACTTTGATGGACCGAGGGTCTGATTCAGTAGAAGGCAGCTTCATATTTCAAGTGCTTTTGTTTTGTTTTCGAATGCTAGATTTGTGCTACCCTGTCCTGGATGGCCCAGGCTAGCCTGATCTTGTCAGGTCTTGGAAGATAAGCCGGGTCAGCCCTGTTAGTATTTGGATGGGGGACCACCAAAGAAGTCCAGGGTTGTTACACAGAGGCAGGCAGTAGCAAACCTTCTCTGTTGATCTCCTGCCTTGAAAACCCTCTGGGGTCACCATAAACCGGCTGTGGTTTGACAGCACTTTCCACCACCAGATTAATGCTAAACTTATCCTGTGCTGCTTACACAAGATCTAATTCCCACTCCAAATGAAGCACTCCCTTTGCAAGATCGAAGTGTTCTCCAATGGGAGATGTGCTACCAAATAAATAATGGTGAATGGCACCTATTGATCGATGGAGCAGCCTCATTTGGAGTACTGTGTACAGTTCCACACCTCAAAAAAAGGTATTACTGCAATGGGAAAGGTGCAGAAAAGGGCAACTGGAAGGATTAAGGGGATAGAACACCTCTCTGAAGGAAGGTTAGAGCTCTTTAGAGAGATGATAACTGAGAGGGGATATGACAGAGGTTTGCAAAATTATGCATGGGCTAGAGAAGGTCAAGAAAGAAATACATGTCTCCCTTTCTCCCAGTACAAGAACTCCTGGGCACTCAATGGAATTAATGAGCAGTGAGCTTAGAACAGATAAAATGAAGTAATTCTTCACACACAAAAAGGAACATGTGGAATTCACTGCCGCAGGAAGCGGTGGAGGCTACAAGCATAGCTTCAAGAGGGGACTGGAGAAATGTATGGAGAGCAAAGGTCTATTAGCCACAAAGTATAAATGGAACCTTCTTCTGGGACAGTGATGCTCTGTATTCTTTGTGCTTGGGGGGCAACAGTGGGAGGGCTTCTGGAGTTCTGACCCCACTGATGGACCTCCTGATGGCATCTGGGTTTTGGCCACTGTGCCACTCAGAGTGTCAGACTGGATGTGCCGCTTATATTGTGTCCTTATATCTCAGTTTTTGTTTCTCACCACCAGCATCCTTCTTGCCACCTCACATCTCCCCAAAAGAGGTCCTGACTCTGGCCTGAGTCAAGACGTCTGGCCATGTCTTGCTGCTTCATACCTGGATCTGTTCGCCCAGCCACTGGAAAGCCTGAAATCCAGGCTCTGTCCGGATGATGAAGATCCCGAGGAGGAACTCCAGGCCAAGCCCCCAGAAGACAGCTCTCCAGGGCACCTGCGATCCAGCAAAGATAGAGGAATGAGTGTGGGAAGCCAAGGGGCATTCTGTGAAAGGCTCAGCAGCAGCCCAGGGAGACAGAACTCTTCATGATTAACACAGTAGAGTGATGAGCTAGATTCTACTTGTATCTGATGAAGGGAGGGTTGACTCTCGAAAGCTCATACTCCCAAAACGTTGTTCTCTAAGGTGCTACTGGACTTGAATCCAGCTCATCTGCTGCAGACCAACCTGGTTGCTCTTGGAAACAGGGTAGTCATGTTGGAATTCAGTGCCAAAGGAGGTCTGAAAACAGGGCCTGCTACTGTTTAGTGGGACAGTTGGGAGCCTCCCCTTCAGGGCTTTTTTGGCAGAAAAAGCCTTCAGGAATTCGTTTACATATTAGGCCACACCCCCGACCACCATTGTTTCACACGGCTTTTTGTAGGAAAAGCCTAGCAGGAACTCATTTGCATATTAGGCCACATCCCTGGCACCATCCAGCCAGAACTGCGTTCCTGCTAAAAAAACCAAAACCCTACTTCCCTTAACATCCTCCAGTTCCCACTGTGACATCCTGTCTCAAGGCGAATCGTAATTAGCCGTTAATCAATTAATTATTTTATATTCTGCCTTTCTCGGTGGGATCTGGGTAGATTACAAAACTAGAAACCAATGCAACAAAAACGTTATAAAGTGTACCATAAACTGTAAAAACCAGAGTGCAAGAACTAGAAGACCATGCATTTTAACACATACAGTAAGTGAGCTGGTAAAGAACAAACCTATTCTCATTATAAAAGCACTGTCTGGAACAATGGCATTTACTACAGCCATGTTCCTTTTATTAAAATGTCCCTCCTGAATAATCTGGTGCTGGGAAACCATGGCTAGCATGTATCCTCTAAACCACAAGTGGAAATTTCATTTTTATTATGTTATGTTTGAGTCTAGCAACACCTTAAAGAATAAAAAGTGTTTCAGGATATACGCTTTTTGAGCCGATACACCCCCCCCCCCCCAAAAAAAAATCTGATTGGTCTCTAAGGGGCTACTGGACTTGACTCCAGCTGTTCTACTGCTGCCCTCTGAAACTAACTTGATTATTTTATCAGAACAAAGTTTGACACCTTTCAGACCAAAAAAAGCTTTATTCCTGGTATAAGCGTTCGTGTGCATGCACGAAAAGAAGCATGAAGGAGTGTGCTTGCACACAGAAGCTTATACCAAGAATAAAACTTTGTTGGTGTTAAAGGGGCCATTGGACTCCCAACTTGGTTCTGCTGCTTAGAATCATAGAGTTGGAAGGGACCTCCAGGGTCATTTAGTCCAACCCTCTGCACAATGCAGGAAACTCACAAATACCTCCCCCTAGCCAACAGGGCTAAGAGCCACGTGGTGTAGAGTGGTAAAGCTGCAGTGCTGCAGTTGGAGCCCTCTGTTCATGACCTGAGTTCAATCCCAGCGGAAGCTAGTTCAGGTAGCCGGCTCAAGGTTGACTCAGCCTTCCATCCTTTCGAGGTCGGTCAAATGAGTACCCAGCTTGCTGGGGGAAAGTGTAGATGACTGGGGAAGGCAATGGCAAACCACCCCGTAAAAAGTCTGCCGTGAAAACATTGTGAAAGCAACGTCACCCCAGAGTCAAAAACTAGTGTTTGCGCAGGGGACTACCTTTTTTTTTTTTTAACCAACAGAGCTACCCATTTGATTATTTTATGTTATTAATGAAAACATTTATACCTTTCCCGGGGCTTTTTTTTGCAGCAGGAACTCCTTTGCATATTAGGCCACACACCCCTGATGTAGCCAATCCTCCTGGAGCTTACAGGGCTCTTATGACAGGGCCTACTGTAAGCTCTTGGAGGCAGGACTACATCAGGGGTGTGTGGCCTAATTTGCAAAGGAGTTCCTGCTACCAAAAAAAGCCTTACCCATCAACCATGATGTCTCAGGGTTGTAAAACTAATTTTGTTGTTGTCTCTGTTAAAAGCCTGGAGGATGCTGATGGCCCAGTCAGTCTGCCAGTGCCGTTCATACATGAACTGAGCACAAGTGTCCACAAATAATAATAATAATAACCCAGCATCTTTGCCAAGTTAACTTTCATTGGGTGGGTCTACAGAATGCAAGATTTATGTGAGTAAATCCTGTTAAATTTATGAACATTTTGTTAGTTATCTTGCTGGATGGTGCAAGTTTTTATTCAAAACCCAGTACCGGAGCAAGGTAAGGTTTTGAATGAGCTTTCACAGGAGACGAGGGGCAGCATCCAGAAAGAACATAAGTCTATCAATGGCTACTAGCCACAGTGGCTGAGTGGAACCTCCACATTCAGAGGCACTAAGCCTCTGAGTCCCAGAGCCAGGAGGCAACATCAGAGAAAGTCTTGGCCTCTCTGCCCTGCTGTTGGCACCCCAGAGGAACTGGCCGGCCACTGTGTGAGACAGGATGCTGGATTAGACGGACCACTGGTCTGATCCAGCAGGGCTATTCTGATGTTCTTCCATTCTCCTCAGGGGAAGGCCTCAGCCTCTCTGCCCTGTGGTTGGCCCTCCAGAGGAACTGGCCGGCCACTGTGTGAGACGGACCACTGGTCTGATCCAGCAGGGCTCTTCTTATGTTCTTCCATTCTCCTCAGGGGAAGGCCTCAGCCTCTCTGCCCTGTGGTTGGCCCTCCAGAGGAACTGGCCGTCCACTGTGTGAGACAGGATGCTGGATGAGACGGACCACTGGTCTGATCCAGCAGGGCTCTTCTTATGTTCTTACGTTCTCATCAGGGGAAGGCCTCAGCCTCTATGCCCTGTAATTGGCCCTCCAGAGGAGCTGGCTGGCCACTGTGTGACATAGGATGCTGAGTTAGATGAACCACTGATCCGATCCAACAGGGCTCTTCTGATGTTCTAAAGAAAAGTGGATTACTACAATATGTGCTTTGCACACCAAAAAGGCCCAAACCAAAAGTAGTGCTTCTACTTACAGCCCTGTGGTGCTTGGAGCCAACAAAGAGCACGAGAAGCAATGCGCAGAAACCCCCCAACGACACTAGCTGCTCCTGCCGTTGGGATATGTCAAGAACCAGCCACGTGATCAGACCAATCAGAATGACGACGCACAGCACCCTGGGACAAAAGGAGAATGCCGTTACAGAGATGCACTTTGGAACAAGCGTGGCCTTAGCCCATTATTCTCATGAGATCAGCAAGATGAGGAAGATGACACAACATTTGAGGCTGTGGGAGAGATTGTGGCTCAGTGGCAGAGCATCTGCTTGGTACGCAGAAGGTCCCAGGTTCAGTCCCCAGCATTGCCTGCTAAAAAAGGACCAGGCAGCAAGAGATGTGAAAGACCTCAGCCTGAGACCCTGGAGAGCTGCTGCCGGTCAGAGTAGACAATACCTAGCTTGGTAAACCAGTGTTCTCAATCAGTATAAGGCATTTGCATGTGTCTGAGTGCCAGAAAAAATTTTTTGAACACATTTGAGAATGTTCTGGTACACCTCAGCCACTGGGGGGGTCCCTCCTTCTTTTCCTTGTCCCCCTTCTTTATATAGGTATGCTCCCTTTTTTCCTTCTCTTTCAAGCATCAGGGATACCAGTTTTGTCATGCAATTGTACAGACAGAAAGAGATAGTCAAAAATGAATGACCAGGACATAGACATTGGAAGTGGTCTTTATATTTGCAGAAAAGCAGAATGGCTATTTTGTAATGAGTCAGGAGGAGAGCTGTTATGGCAAGGGTATGATTACGACATATTTTGATGTAATTTCAACAATTCTTTTCAAAACACTATCAAATAGTGAGGGGGAAGAGGGACCGCTACAGAACACTATATGATTATAGAGCAAGAGAAACACTTAAAGGTGCCCTCCTGAACATGTTTTGTCAGGAATAAGGTTCTACTGTCATTTGCTTCCAGATAAACACAATGAAAATCAGAGACCTAAAAGCATGTGGCCCTGGTAGCTTTATTGTAGGATCACCAAGACTGATAGTGGGTGGATACCAGAGGAAGGAAGGCAGGCAACATCAAGGAAATCCCACAGCAAGAATGTCCAAAAAGATATTGTAGAACTAAAAGACCATCACTGGAGAATCTCAGGAGCATCTCACTACAGGGACATATTCAGACGATGGCTATTGGAATGCCACCACCCCATGCTTATTTACTTTAGTTGTACATATTTATTTACTGTCTCCCCAACAGGAACATAAAGCTACTTGTATCATTCTCCTCTCCTCTATTTTATCCTCACAACAATCCTGTGAGGTAGGTTAGGCCAAGAGAGAGGGACTGGCGCGTGGGTTACCTAGCAAGCTTCCAGGGCACGAGAGGAGGAGGAGGAGAGTTGGATTTATACCCCAGCCTTCACTCAAGAGTCTTAGAGTGGCCTACAATCGTCTTTCTTCTCTCTCCCTGCAGCAGACACCCTGTGAGGTAGATGGGGCTGAGAGAGCTCTGAGAGAGAGAACTGTGACTGACCCAAGGCCACCCAGCTGGCTGCATGTGGAGGAGGAGTGGGGAATCAAACCTGGATCTCCAGATTAGAGTCCACCACTCTTAACCACTAAAACCAGACTGGGGATTTGAACCTGGCTTTCCCAGATCCTATTTGGACACTTTAACCACTACACTGCACTGGGAACAGCCAAGAAAACATTCCCAACAGGGAATCATTATGGGGATGCTGTCTTCCTAGGCAGAGATGGTCCATAGCAGTAACAGCTATTGGAGTGGAAGACCCCACTCCTGCAGCCAGCCGCAGCCCAACTCACCATTTCAGCCAAAACCAGGAGCGCTGGAAGCATTTCCCAACAGGGCTGAGCAGACGGACGATAGTTGCCCCGCACCACTTCTTCACCAGGGTATAGAGCCCAAGGAAGACTGCCAGACATGTTAAAACGACTAAAGCCAAGGCTCGCTGGAAGTCCAGGTAACAGGCTGCGATGAAGTAGGCCAGGTAAGCTAGAGAAGGGAGACACAAGACCCGTGGGCAGTGGATCAGTTCAGTTATCAGAAGGGCAGCACTGGCTTTCTTTTCTACGGTGGATTTTTAAAAGACCCTCTGAGGTCCTTATTCTCAGACACTGCAGGGAGGGAGATGTCAAGCTGCGCGTTGCAAAGTGTGCTTTAGTGTTCCTGCGTATGAAGTGACATAGATGTGGGCTACAACTGAGATTCCTCAATATGATCTAGAGCAGGGGCCTCAATCTTTCTGATCCTGTGGACGCCGTTGGCATTCTAACACAGGGTGGTGGGCGCAATCACAAAATGGCTGCCGCAGGAAGCAAAGCCAACCACAAAATGGCTGCCACAGGAGGTGGAGCCACACACACAGAGGAATCCCAAGAGAGGTGACTTTAAAATGCACTGGGAAAGAGAGGTAATAAAACCAATGCCATGTTGACAGCTGCTACTGGAACCATGTGATGTTACTCTGCCCAGCCAATCAGATCTTCAGTGGCCAATCAGAAGCCTCACAGGGCAAGAGCCCCACCCACTTTCTAAAATACATTTGCTGGGCGCCAACAAGGAAGGTGTTGCCAGAAACCACATTGGGAACCCTGGTCCAGAGACCTTTGGAATGGACCCCAGTTTGAGTTAAGTCATAGACCAATTTCGCACTCACTCTATGCCGCTCTGACGTTCCTGTTTTCAGCGCGGCATCCTTCCAATTTCCCATTATCTGCCCTGGGGCTTCAGGTTGCTTCGCCATTCTTGCGAGGGAAAGAGAAACCGCTAAAAACCAGTTTCTCTTTGCTGCGCAAAACCTTGTTGCCTCCCCATCTCCCCTCCTCCAGCCAGGCCCAGCACTATGGTTTCTAGCGCCCCAGGCTGCCCCTGCCCACTTCTTCTCCATCAAAGTTTCTATTCACGCTTGTGAAGGGCGAGCAGCCAATTACATCACCAGAAGTTACGTCATCAGGGCGTGAAGCCCTGTGCCCAGCCCTCTCAAAGGGAGCTGTGGGGAGAGAGGACCTGAGCTGGTGTGTGGCCTGCCCATCGGGGGAGGGGCAGGCGAGGGAAACAAGTGTGGGGCTGGGAGGGAGGGAGAAGAGGCTCACCCCCACCCTGCTTGGTTGCCAGCAGCCTGGGAGGGAGGGGGCTGCTGGCCGCCACCCCCCCACACTGCACTTCTTGTGGGGTCTCTGCAGCTGAGGCTGGTGTTGTGTCCCGGTGCTCGCTGCCACACACCCTGACATCGCCGAGGCTCCAGCAGCCTCAGCGAAGTCAGGAACTCAGTGGGCACGGGCGGTGTGTGAAGAGAGGGGGCGCCTCCTGGCACCCCTAGGCCAAGCGCGCCCCAGACCGCCGCCTCCTTGGCCGACTCCCACGTGCCGGCCCTGCTCCGAGCCCTTAGCTCAGGAAGGATGATTGCCTAGGGCACCGGCTTTGTGACTTGGTGACATTATCAGTGCAGAGGGGGGCACCAGAAGTTAGCCTTCCCTAGGGTGCCAGGCAGTCTAGGGTCCGCCCTGTCCAGGCCACCCCCAAATGGCGACACTTTTTTGCCTTTTCTAGGCTGTCTGGGAGCTTCTTTGATGCCCCTCCTTCCCAATGGGATGACCAGTTTTATGGCTGACTTTAGTGCTTGGGAACCTGAACTCTGTAACTCAAGCACAGTCCCCACCCACCAATATTCCATCTCTGGTGCTTTGCAGAAAGGAAGAGAAACCTCTGCCTTCCTTGTCCTCCCAGTCTACAAAAGTACTGATGGGGTGAGCATGTCTCACCTGCACCCAAGAGACCCAAGAAGATCCAGCGAAATGCCTTGGCATGAGCTTTGCAAAACTGCCTTGTTTTGGAAAACGGCTCAGCTGCCTTCTTCAACCTAAGGAGATTCGCATAAATAAAACAATTATGGAGAAAAGGCCGAAATACTGCCTTAGGAAAGGGCTTTCAAAGAGGCTTGGGGATTCAAGGCAGCATTCCCTGGGGTGTGCCATTCATACAGAATCCCTAAATGCATGAACTGGGAGCACACTGTGTTCCTTCTAAGCTGAATTAGAGGGAGTTAGCTCACAGATGTTTAGCCTCCAGCTCACACATTTTTTGTCTTAGCTCGGGAAGGATGACCCCAAAGCACACTAATTCATGCAGTAGCTCACAACTTTAGTGCCAGTAGCTCACAAAGTAGAATTTTTGCTCCCAGGACTCTGCAGTTTAGAGGGAACAGTGGTTACAGCCATGCCTCTCAAACTCTTCGGTGGAACCAGCGTCTTAGCTTACTCTATTTTTTTGGACCCTTTTGTGAAGTTAATCTCTCACATCAGTTGTAAAGTTGCCATTTATAAAGCCAGAGCCACCAGGTGGCATTTCATAGCCTCTCTCTTCTTCCTTCTCTTGGCCTTGCCCCCCCCCCCCCCCGCCCAGAGAATCATGACCCACTCTGGGACACACCCCCACGATCTGAGAGTGACTGGCTGAGAGCATAGAGAGAAAAGCTGGAAGGAAGAGGGGGCTTTAATGACACAGGCAGCCGAGAAAGGAAGGAAGTAAATAAATAGAGGGTGAAGTACTTCTGGAATGGAGCACGTGGTGCGTGTTTTTCTTCCTGGCCCTCAGCCTTGCGGTGCTTCTCTGTCACTTCAGGATTTCCCTCGCATTCCTGCGAAAGCCACAAGGAGAGAGTTGCCGTCTTGTGAGAAAGTGCAAAGGGCAGAGCTAATGAGATAAGGAGTCATTTACCGCCAGCTCCAACGCCGGGTTCTCGTAGCCGCCATTCCGGTCTTCAAGAGACATCCTGACTTCTCCCATCTTCCCGGCACGTTGCAGCTGCCCCTGGAGCCCTGGGGTTGAACCGCGAGACGCAGAGCACACAGTCATTCGAGGAAGGGATGCAGCAACATCCTCCCATAGTTTCAGAGAACCCATGAGCACTTGCCCAATTCTGCTCTCCCGCTCTGCATCCCTGACTTCCCTGCTTCCTCTGTAGGCTTAAAATCAGGGGTGGCTAAACTGTGCCTCAGGAGCCATGCGTGGCTCTTTCACACATGTTGAATGGCTCTCAAACCCCCCACCATCCTGTCGGCTGGCTCGGAGAAGGCATTTCTCTCTTTATATCACTGGCTTGGAGAATGCATTTTAAAGTTAAAGTTGCTTTCTTTCCACCTCTCCCTCCCTCCTCCTTCCCCATCTATTTTCCTTCCTTCCTTTTCCTTCCTTTCCTTCCTGTCTTGTGGCTCTCAAACATCTGGCATTTATTCTTACATTAAGCAAGTCTGACCACCGCTTGTCTACACAGAACTGATACAATAGCCCTGACCTGAATAGCCAAGGCAAGCCCAATGTTGCCAGAGCCTGGCAATTAAGCAGGGCTGACTTCGGATAGATTGCAGCTACTCTGGGCACAGACTGTCAGAAGTTCAATTAATTCCTGGCATCTTCACATAGAGGGATCTCAGGATGTGGATGCTGGGACAGATCTACCCAGGACCCTGGAGAATTGCACCCGCTTCAGATTAAGACATTCCTGACCTAGATGGATACAGCAGTCTAATTTGGTATAAGGCAACTTCAGATGTTTGTAATCCTTGCCACCTGGACCCTGGTCTGGTCTCCCAGTTCCTGCTCTTAGCCCCTCAGCTTCCACCAGGGGCTCTAGAGAACCTGACTGCTCTCCAAAGCCCCCCAATCGGGCAACGTCTAATACCCAACCCTGAGAAATTGGAAGCGGAACGACTCACAGGGGGAGGAATCCAGTTGCTTCAGTAGTGCCACGGAGATTTCCTTCTTGCATCTGTTCAGTCTCCTAGCCAGGTGATGGATTGGTTATCAATTAACAGCACAGTCCAAAGAACTGAAGGCAGAACTCCCACCCTGGCAGAAGTCTTGCTCCTCCCTCAACACACACCTGAGTTGCAGTCACAGGTCAGAGTATCCTCTGCTCCATGTTCGTATTCTGGGACACAGTCAGGGACAGAGGCATCCAAATGGGGGCCAGAAACACCAGCAAAGAAGGGACTTTTATTGAGGTGTTTGGTTACCTGAGCCCGCCTCGGCGGGGAGGGCGGGATATAAAAATAAAATATTATTATTATTACCTTGAAGAGCCCCGTGGCGCAGAGTGTTAAAGCTGCAGTACTGCAGTCCTAAGCTCTGCTCACAACCTGAGTTCGATTCCCGGCGGAAGCTGGGTTTTCAGGTAGCCAGCTTGAGGTTGACTCAGCCTTCCATCCTTCCGAGGTTGGTAAAATGAGTACCCAGCTTGTTGGGGGGAAAGCGTAGATGACTGGGGAAGGCAATGGCAAACCACCCCCGTGAAAACGTTGTGAAAGCAACATCACCCCAGAGTCGGAAATGACTGGTGGTTGCACAGGGGACCTGACCTTTCCTTTCCTTGGTTACTCTAGCAGATATTTGTCCAGTCATAGACGCAGGCCTCAGATTCAGTGGGAGCTCACAGGAGTGCAGCTTCTGAACCTTTCTGAGTGTCACGTTCTCAGGGTGCAGGCAGGCAGGAGTCCAAAGCCAGTTCAAGGTCAAAGTCCAGGAAGTCAAGCAGGAGCCAAGTCACCAACGCAGAATCACAAACCGGAATCAATGTCCAGAAGCCAAAAGGTCAGGGTGCCAAGGAAATCGAGCATGTCAGGATCAGGAAGGAGTGTGGATGCAAGCCAGAGAATAGACTTGTTGCTTCCACAAGGTTACCAGGTCCTGAGTGAGAGCTATATGGGAGTCTCAATCAGCCTGCTCCCTGAGTGGCAGTGGCTCTGCTAGAACTCAGGGCTGAGAGAAGCATTGGCGTGCCTCATGTCTTCCCTCTGAAAGTTCTTTCCAGAACCTGCTTCGAACTCTTGAGATGGGAGGCGGAGAGCTTGGAAGAGATTGATAGTCAACAGCTGACACTGGTGCCTGGAGAGTGATTGATGGGCCAGCTGCTGTTTGTTCAGCTGAGGAACTGGCTGGCAACTCTTCCAGGTCTGTTAACCCTTCCAGCTCCTCCTCGTCAGGGCTTATGACACTGAGAGGTCGACCTCCTTGTCCATTGAGTAGTATGTGCAGCTGTATAACAATCCCTGGATGAGCTCTACCGCCTATTTTTCTACAAAACGACCCGTGCATAGAAGCATGATACTGAGTGCAGTAAATAAATCTCCCAAGAAGTCTATTGCAAAAAAAAAAAAGTAAACTTACTTTGATTCAAGCAGATCCAGTTCATGGTCAGGTTGCCGTCAAAAGGAGAGAAAGAAGCCTAATCTAAGGAGTACTTTCCTCATCACAAATGGCCAGCTCGCCCAGCATCATGTGTGTGCGAGGATGAGGGCACTGTGTCTGCAGGAGAGACCTGCAGAGACATGAGTCTCCATGGAAGGCCATGTGAGAAAGGGAGAGGACAAAGTTTGTGAGAGAGGAGGGGTCAGAGGGCAGCTCCCAGGCTAAGACAGAGAGGCACCCCACTCAAGGAGATAACACCTAGACACTCTTAGAGAGATGTAGCACCCTCGATGTCCAGGCATGCTAAGTCACTTACTCCAACAGTTCTTGCAAAGCCACAGAGAGGAAAACATTGAGTAATTGGACAGCGCACAAACTCCATAATATAACTCATACAAATCAAGTGGTTTATTGTAACTACTGTGACAGAAGGATAAAAAGGTAAAAAATAGGGCAAACTAAAAGGAAAATGGCAAAATGCAAAGTGGAACTGAATACACAGCAAACAAACTGAAAACCCAGCTAGAAGATAGATGCAGCAAAAGTGGAATAAAGGAACAAATGGCTTGTCTGGGAATGCAGTTACGTTGAAGCTACAACAGTTTAGTTTTGCAGGGCTTTTTTTTGTAGCAGGAACTCCTTTGCATATCAGGCCACACACCCCTGATGCAGTCAATCCTCCAAGAGCGTACAGTAGGCCCTGTACTAAGAGCCCTGTAAGCTCTAGGAGGCTTGGCCACATCAAGGGTGTATATGGCCTAATATGCAAAGGAGTTCCTGCTACAAAAAAGCCCTGCCAATTGACAGACACCTTCCTGCCCGTTCTGATTTAAATCTCAGTTCCCAGAATTAATATATAAGTGAATGCCCCCAAAGGGTTTTCACCCCAAGAAACCAAACCAGCCAGACTAAATCGATCCCCTGCCTTTTGTTGAGTTTGTCTTGACCAAGATGGAACAAGGGCTAATCCTGTAGCCCTAATCTAAATGTAAATTAAACAAAATAAGACTACAGACAGTCCTTGTTTGCCAGTGATGCAGTCAGTCTGGGGGAAAAAATCACTTTTGAGGCATATCTAACAATATCAGGCAAGAGTTGTTTATAGCTGCACCAGTCCAGAATCAAAATCCATTATCAGGTCTATTAATTAATAGAAAATGAGAAAAACTCATGAGTTTTTTTCCAGTGAATTAAATTGTGTGTAACCTTTTTGTGTTCCTTGACCTGGGTGGGTGGTCCAGGCTAGCCCTATTTTATCTGATCTCGGAGGTTAAGTGGGGTCAGCCCTGGTTAATACTTGGATAGGAGACTTCTAACAAAGTCTGGGGTTGCTACGCAGAGCCAGGCAACAGCAAACCACCTCGGAACGTCTCTTGGCTGGAAAACCTACGGGGTCACCGCCACCAAACTTTCATCCTTTTTAAATGAAGAGCGCTGCTCCACCCATGCGTCCACACTATGTTGGGTCAGGATTCGACATGTTTCCTAGCATTTTCAGAACTTGCAGTTAGTATGGCCTTCCTTATCCCCGTGACCCTGGAAAAGGTGGGGAATGCTCCGTGTGACTATCTGGCAGAAGTTTGTGGTTCTTCTCACTCATTCTAGGGTTGCCAAGTCCAATTCAAGAAATAGCTGGGGACTTTGGGGGTGGAGCCAGGAGACTTTGGGGGTGGAGTCAGGAGCAAGGTTGTGACAAGCATAATTGAAAGCCAAAGGAGGGGGAGTGTCTGGCCATCATATTTAAAGGACCACACACATTTCGGGGGTCATAGAATTGGACCCCCTGGTGCAATCTTTTTGAAACTTGGAAGGTATTTTGGGGAGGCGCACTGGATGCTATGCTAAAACTTTGGTGCCTATATCTCAAAAAACAACCCCCCCCCCCAGAGCCCCAGATACCTGCAGATCAATTCTCCATTATATCCTATGGGAATTGCTCTCCATAGGGAATAATGGAGTGCCCAGCAGACATTTCCTTCCCTCCCCCCCATCTGATGACCCTGAAGCAGGGGGAGGGCCTCCAAACCAGGGGATCCCCTGCCCCCAGCTGGGGATTGGCAACCCTATCCAATTCAGCTGGAATTGCTTTCTAGTTGGTCTTTTTATCCTCATTCCAAGGGGGGGGGCATGTCTCATCACTCACTGGCTCTGTGGCCAAAGAAGATTTTTTTCATGGGCTGTTTCCGCTGATAGCCAATCACGAAGTGTTTTTAGAAAGTGTCCAGGAAAAGGTGGGGGGGCTTTTGCTCAGTAAGACTTCTGATTGGTCACTGGAGAAATGTTGCTTTGGGAGCAGCTGCTACCACAGCCCAAGAATCTTCATTAGGTCACTGAAGGTAAGCCATTTTGTGACTGGCTGTATCTCCTGCAGCAGCCATTTTGTGGCAGCCATGTTGTGGTTGCACCCACCCACCACCACACTGTCAGAATTGCAGAGCTGCCCGCAGGCTTTGGAAGGTTGAGGATCCCTTGAATACCACATCACCAGTCCTGTCACTGTCAGAAAGCAGACTTTTCCCAGATACAATAGGTAAGTATATTTATTTATTATTGAGTTGAGAATACATGGAGATTTTGTGGGTGGAGCCTGTGGAAGGCAGGGTTTGGGGAGGCAAGAACATAAGAACACCAGAAGAGCCATGCTGAATCAGGATCACAGCAGTGGTCCGCCTAGTCCAGCCTTCTGTCTCACACAGTGGCCAGACAGTTTCTCTGGAGGGGGAACAACAGGACATGGAGGCTGAGGCCTTCCCCTGAAGACGCCTCCTATCTCTGGGATTCAGAGGCTTAGTGGCTCTGAATGTGGAGGTTCCCCTCAGTCATCATGGCTGGAAGCCACTGATACACTTCTCCTCCGTGAATCTTTTATCCCTGTGGCCATCCCTCCATCCTCTGGCAGTGAATTTCGCATTTTGATCTCTCTGTGTAAAGTAGTGTTTCCTTTTGCCCATCTTGAACCTACTGCCCATCAGCTTCTTTGGATGCCTCTTCAGGGTATAATGCCACAGAGTCCACCTTCCAGAGCAGCCATTTTCTCCAGGGGAACCGATCTCTGCAGTTTGGAGACCAACAGTAATAGAGGGAGATCTCCTGGTGTCTCCTGGAGGTTGGCAACCCTAAATTAGTCTTTTATCTGAATGGTTGTTACTGGTTTGGTAGACCACCAGTCTTCTTTGGCCAGTTTTGTGTAGTGGTGAAGTGCTTGGATTCTTATCTGAGGGAACGGGGTTTGATTCCCCACTCCTCCACATGAAGCCTGCTGATTATTATTATTATTATTATTACTTTAAATTTCTATCCCACCCTCTCCGCAAGCGGACTCAGGGCGGCTAACAACATACATTTTTACAATTTAACCAATAAAAACTACAATTTAAAATTATTTAAAACACTTAAACATTAAAACATCCCATTGCATTTTTGGTGCTGTATCACTATGATATAATTTAACATAAATATAAATGTAAATGGTGATCATGGTACTCTGTAATGGTGTAGAGTGGCAGTGCTCTCCCAAATTAGGTTAGATCTCAAAGGCCCGTCGAAACAGTTCGGTCTTACAGGCCCTGCGGAAGGTGGAAAGATCCCGCAGGGCCCTTATGGCCTCTGGGAGAGTATTCCACAATTCTAAGAGCAGTTTCTGTCAGAGCTCTCTCAGCCCCCCCTGTACCTCATTGGGTGTCTATTGTGGGGAGAGGAAGGAAAAGGAGATTGTAAGCTGCTCTGAGACTCCTTTGGGTAGCAAAGAGCAGGGTATAAATCCAGTGTCGTCGTCTTCTTCGGCCTGTGAGGTGAGGATTATTTGGCGTATTTTATCCAAAACCAAATTTAAATAGGAGACAAATCCAGGTTTGACCTTTACCACAGATTAGGAAACGTTCCCACCAGCCATGCAAAGAAGCTACATTTGCCAGACAAAAGGTGCAATCTGATACTGGAGAAAAACACAACAAAGAAAAAAACATACCCTTAAAGAAAAAAAGGGGGTCTACATTAGCATATCCAACAAAGAGGCTGTTTTCGGTATGCAGGGCTCCCCCCCCCCCCCCCCCCCGGTAGTTGTCAGAACTCTCAAGAGTTTAATGAAGGAGAAACAGGGACGTGCCCCTCATGAACTTTAAAACGTTTTTTGAGAATTTTGTTTCCATTAAGAGGTTCCTTGTAATGTGCAATCTGGCTTCTCGGGTTGGTAACAGCCTTTTCTTCCCTCAGGGTTTTGTAACCTGTCAGTGGGACCGTTCAGCTAGTTTTTCTGATTGGCTCTCCCTCAAGTCTGCCTCTTCTCTGGCATGGTGTGTACTCCTCTTTAAACACTGTGATGAAATGAGAGTACCCCCTTGACTCTCCTTTTCTGTGGCACAACACACCTGAATCTGCCTGATGCCAAAAAGGACCCTTGGTCCATCAAGGTTAGTATTGTCTCCTCAGATGGGCAGCAACTCTCCAGGGTCTCAGGCGGAGGTCTTTCACATCACTTGCTGCCTGGTCCCTTTTAACTGGAGATGCTGGGGATTGAACCTGGGACTTTCTGCATGCCAAGCAGATGCTCTGCCACTGAGCCACATCCCCTCCCCCGATTAAAAGAGGTAGTTTGCTGTTGTCTGCCTTTTGTGCAGCAACTCTGAACTTCCTTGGTGGTCTCCCATCCAAATACGAACCAGGGCTGACCTGATGGGGAGTAGAATCATAGAGTTCGAAGGGATCTCCAGGGTCATCTAGTCCAACCCCCAAGTTGCTCACTGGCAGAGGATATGCTTCATATGTCGAAAGTCCCTGGTTCAACCCTTGGCACCGCCCATTGTAGGATTCCAAGTAACAGGTTTTGAGAAAGACCCTTTTCTTCTTCCCACCCCAGGAAAACCACTGTTACCCAGAACAGACAACCCTAGAAGGAGAGACCAATTGGTATGCCCAACCAAGGGCAGTTTTGCACATCTAACCATGCTGCAAATGAGCTTTGCCTTTCTCGTCACCAAAGAGGGCCTTAGCAGCACAGAATCCAAAACACAGTAAAATGACACACCTTATTTCCAGACCGCTGTGGCTGATTTTATGCTGGCCTGCGAAAAATCTGCCTCGTCTGCCAAAAAGCACTCGATGCGATGATGACTCCTGATACTATCAGAAGCTTTTAAAAAAGAACCTTTAATCCATGTGACGTTTACCTAGGAAAAGAGCCCTATGCTAAAGTCCCCTCAGAGAGCTTGACGCCCATTACTAGTAGTAGCAATTGCTGTTGCAATCTCAGAATGGGACGGTCACTGATATCAGTTAACAGATTCCATAGTCGCACAGGATGGTGCAGTCCTGTTATCATGTTTGGTGTGTTCCTAGTGAAACCACAGGAACAGGGAAGAAACCGCCCCAGAGGAAATCACTTAGAGAATAATCTTAAATGAAAGCTACTTTGGATGCCATGGTTGTTGGCTGGTAAACCCCAGTTCCTACAACATTTCCCTGCCCTTGGCCTTTTTCTGGTTGAATCTGCCCCCCGCCCCCCACTTTTCCACCCCTGAAGGAAGGCCATGCATGGGTATCTTTATGCTTCTAACAAAGCCCAAATCCCAGCTTTGGTTTTAAAATTACACATTAAAGCAGGGGTTGCCAAACTGTGGCTGGGGCCACATGTGGTTTTTTCACACATACTGTGTGGCTCCCGAAGCCCTTACCACCCCATCGGTCAGCTTGGAGAAGACATCTGTCTGTCTAAATCACTTCTCCAAGCCAGGCCATCTGGTGGCTTGGAGAATGCATTTGAGTTAAAGTTGCTTTCTTTCCACCTTTCTTACCACCCTTCCCTCCTTCCTGTCTTGCAGCTCTCAAACATGTGATGTTTATTCCGTGTGGCTCCTATGTTAAGTAAGTTTGGCTACCCCTGCATTAAAGCATGCCCCCCCTTTCCTTCTGTGATCCAAAGGTAGTGATGGAGAGTCATTGGCGAGGGTGAGCATCATGCTTTAATATTCTCCAGAATTTTCTGCGACACAGTTCCTTTATGGGTAGGGTTGCCAGGTCTGGGCAAGGAGACACCTGGAGATTTGGGGTGCGGGATCTGGGAGAGGGCAGAGTTTGGGGAGGGATCTCAGTAGGGTATAATCTCATAGAGTCCACCTTCCAAAGCAGCCATTTTCTCCAGGGGAACGGATCTTGGTTGTGTGGAGACCGATTCCCCTTTGGAGAAACTTGTCCACAGCCCCTAAGTACGTGTCTGCAATGGGTTAGGGTTGCCGTCTGGGTTTGGAAATTCCTGGAGATTTTGGGAATGGGTCTTGGTTGTCTGGAGACCTGGAGGCTGGCAACTCTGCTTCGGAGGCCCCGTACAGACCCTGGCGATGAACTCAGCCTTAGGAGCTGGTGCTGGGGTTTCACAGCAAGTTGACACCAAGATGAGCCGCAGAAGCTGAGTTCGTGCTGTCTCACTGGTTTTTCTTAAAATGGAACACCGCACCAAGTTTAAAGCAGTCCAGACGTTCGCTGGAAGTTTTATGTACCCTCAGGAGGCCTTTAGGAAAGGGCCCTGGTTCTCCCCCTCCCTGCTATCAACATGGACAGTTCAGGCCTCATTTTGTGCAGGAGCTCCCAGGAGCAGTGCTGCAGAACCTCTAAAATTCATTGTGCTCCTTCTTTCTTACCCTCCCTTCCTCTGAAAAAATACTTGCTTCTGGGCTCCATTGTTCAACAGGGCTCTGCCAACCCACCGTGAACTCTTTGCTGAACTCTTAAAATTTTGCCAACTTGCTAATATTTCTCCCCACCAAAAAAAAAATGGGACAATAACCCAAACATATAAAGCAGACGGATGGAAATCTTCCTCATGCCGCTGTGGCCACGCAGGAGAAAGTAATTTAAAAAGTATGATGGGAATGAGGTTTTATTATAACAACTATAATTCAAGAAGCATTTTAAGATAAGATGCTGATATAACTTAGTCCACCTTCTGGTGATGTCGGTTGTGTGGCTATGCAAACGAGCTGTGCTAATGAGCTCCGGCACCTCTTTTTCCACAATATGACCCCCCTGCTCACGTCTGCAAGTGATATTTCGCCCCTTCTTGACATGAACTGCCACTGAAGTTGTGCACATGTACTTTTATTATTTTTTTCCCCCAATATAAAAACAAACTTTGCGGCGTTTTATGGTGAGGCCGCCATAAAGATGCCCTCTGTCGCTCTCCTGACCCATTCCGGGGCAGTTAGGGCTTCCTGCAGGCTGGGGCCGTATAGGATCCGCAGCATTGCTGGAGATACGTTGCAGTAGTGTTGACATCTTGATCGTGCCAAGGGGTTGAGAAAGAAAAGGAGCCACCGGTTCCTGCGGAGGTGCTGTGAAAGAGAGAGGATTTCAGGACAGCAGCCAGGGTGGAATTACTGCTTTCCCCTACCCCCGCATGGCTCCGGGGAGCTGCTAATTTCCCTTTTGGGTACATTTTTCAGCTGCCGTAAGTAGAAGAAAAGAGATTGGATTTATGGAATATTGCTGCTGACCAATGCTCCCTTTAGACTGTGGAGCCTTGTGAACAAAAATTCTAATTTGTGAGCTATTGGCATTAAAGTTGTGAGCAACTGCATAAATCAGTTCGCTCTGAGACCATTTTTCCTGAGCTAAGACAAAAATGTGTGAGCTAGCGCACACTAACTCAGCTTAGCTCACACTAACTCATCTGACCTTCTGAGGTGTCTCCGCATTCTCTCCTTCCACATCTTCCATGCCTCATTTATTTTTTTAACATTTCAGATGCTGATCTCAGAATAAATTATGCAATATTAGAAAAACTCATTGAACTCTCTCATATTTTCTGGACAGTTGTGCCATACTGGAAGCAAAAGTGGGAACCTTTCCAGAAATAAATCAGGAAGGAACTCCTATGACATAGTCCCACAGTGTTTCATTAAAGAGAAAGCCAACACTAAAGGAGGGGACATGGCTTAGAGGTAGAGCATCTGCTTGGCATGCTGAAGGGTCCCAGGTTCAATCCCCAGCACCTCCAGTTAAAAAAAGGAACAAGCGATAGTTGATGTAAAAGATCTTGATCTGAGACCCCGGAGAGCCACTGCCAGTCTGAGTAGACAGTACTGATCTCGATGGACTGAGGATCTGACACAGTTTAGGGCAAGCTTAATGTGTTCAAATATTACTCAAAAATCTGTGCCTATAATGTCCTTTATCAGGTGCCTGGGAAATCACACTGACTCTTTTCTGTTGCCCCCGAAGGTCGACCCATAACCTACAGGTTGAAATTAATCAAAAAGAGTTTTTGGCTAAACATCAGGAAGAAGTTCCTGACAAAGCGGTTCCTCAGTGGAACAGGCTTCCTTGAGAGGTGGTGGGCTCTCCTTCCGTGGAGGTTTTTAAACAGAGGCTAGGTGGCCATCTGACAGCAATGCTGATCTTGTGAATTAGACAGATCATGAGAAGGAGGGCAGGAAGGTGGGGTGTGGGGGAGGTATTTGTAAGCTTCCTGCATTGTGCAGGGGGTTAGACTAGATGGCCCTGGAGGACCCTTCCCGCTCTATGATGCCATGATTCTTTTTGGAAAAACAGCTGTTAGCTGCAACTCTGTGAGATCATTTTGTTTTAAAGGACTCCTGAAAAATACATTTAAAGGGATATGAGCGCCATCTGCTGGTCATGAATATCTAGTCACCAACATCTTCACAGAAAGCATGCAGGGATCAGAAGCAAAAAAATAAATCTGGTTTCACATTTTACCCAAGCTAGTTCCTTCTCAAATGTTACAGTAGAAGGAACATAAGAGAAGCCATGTTACATCAGGCCAGTGAGCTATCCAATCCAACACTGTGTAACATAGTGGCCAAAAAAACCAGGTGCCCTCAGGAGGTCCATCAGTGGGGCCCGGGACACTAGAAGCCCTCCTTCTGTACCCTCCCCCCCAAGCACCAAGAATACAGAGCATCACTTGCCACAGACAGGGAGTTCCATCTATACCCTGTGGCTAATAGCCACTGATGGACCTCTGCTCCATATTTTTCTCCGATCCCCTCTTAAAGCCATCTATGCTTGCAGCTGCTGTGGCAGTGAATTCCATGTGTTAATCATCCATTTGGGTGAAGAAGGACTTCCTTTTATCAGTTCTAACTCGACTGCTCAGCAATTTCATGGAGTGCTCAGGAGTTCTCGTATTGTGAGAAAGGGAGAAAAGTACTTCTTTCTCTACCTTCTCTATCCCATGCACAATCTTGTAAACCTCGATCGTGTCACTCCTCAGTCGACGTTTCTCCAACATAATCGGAAGCCCGTCTTGCTTAAAATGCCTCTTTATTTATTTACTTCATTTATACCCCACCTTTCTCCCAATGCAACCCAAAGCAATTTACATCATTCTCCTCTCTATTTTATTTTCACAACTATTGCGTTAAACGTAAATAATAATGATAATAATTTCCTTTGGAAGCATAGAAGCTTTATGCAGTATTCCTGATCCTCTGTGCTTCCCTGTTAAGGGGGAAATGCTGTTCAGGCTATTTACAAAGATGATATGACCCCAGTGGTAACAAGAGAAAGAAATTTTACTCACAGAAAAAGCACATCTTACATTATCTATATTCATGTGGGAACATTTAACTTATTGTCAGGGCTGGATTAACAACTAGGCCAAGCAGGCTCTGGCCAATGGGCCCCCACACCTTTAGGGGCCCCAGGCTGGCTTTCCCCCCATTCCCACCCCCCCTGCTTGCAGCCCTCACAGCCTGCATGAGCAGCCAGCAACTGAGCTGCTCTTTGCCCAATTTGCCTGGTGCGACTGCTGCTGGCATCGCCACCATGTTTGCCTCTCTCTGCCTCTCCCCCGCAGCTTTGTCAGAGAGGCTTTGGAGAAGGGGCCTGCAGGCTGCAGCGGGGGTCGCGGGTGGGGTGGGAGTGACTCTGAGATAATTTGTGAGGGGGCCCCCAAGACTTGAACTGCCTATCATGATGTGAGATGGCCAGGCTGGGCAATATGGGATTGTGGTAAATTTTTTGAGTGCTGTTGAGTTGTCTGCTTATAAAATGTTTTTATTGTATTTTATTGTTTTATCATATGTTGTACTCCGCCCTGAGCCCTACGGGGAATGGGAGGAATAGAAATAGACTAAAATAAATAAATAGGGACCTCCACAGGGTTTAATCTGGCACTGCTTATTGTGAACAGACTAAACTTCAAAAGGGTTAACTTGCTAAAGCTCCAAGCCCTGGGAAGATAGAGAATAAGACAGGTCCTAAACACAGGGCTTTTTCTGAGCAGGAACGCAGCTTTGGCTGGCTTGGTGTCATGGGGTGTAGCCCAATATGCAAATAAATTCCTGGTGGGGTTTTTCTACAAAAAAGCCCTGTGTGAAATAATGGGGGTGTGGCCTAATATGCAAATGAGTTCCTGTTGGGCTTTTTCTGCAAAAAATAGCCCTGCCTATATAAGATGAAAAACAGAAGGTAAGGAATGGCCAGAGAAGCTCAACATCTAACCCATGAGAGGGTGGGGCCAACTGTCAAGTGTATCCGAGAGATAATTCCCTTAACCTTTTCCCTCCCAGATTCTCTTGCATGCAGAGTTACAGTATCCAGCAACAACAACCTTGGGAGGCAGACCATGTTAGTCTGTCTGTGGCAACAGAAAAGAGCAAGAGTCCAGGAGCACCTTAAAGACTAACAAAATTTCTGGCAGAGGAGGAGCTTCTGTATCTGAAAAAGGGAGCAGTGACTCACGAAAGCTCCTACCCTGCCACAAATTTTGTTTGTCTTGAAGGTGCTCCTGGGCTCTTGTCCACTTCTATGGGTTGGGAGGAGGCTTAAGAGAGCACGTGACTGGCTCAAGGTCACCCAGCGAGCTTCCATGGCAGAGGAGTGATTCGAAGCTGAGTCTTCCAGATCCTAGTCTGACGCTCCAACCACTATGCCACACTGGGTGTCTTTGCTGTGATGCACAAAGCAATCCTCAGCCAAGCACACCTTCAGTCTCCTGCCTGGTGAGGTCCCAGGCTGGTCTGGTATCCTGTTGAACTCGGTGAGAAGAGGTGAAGGTTTTGCATCTGAGAAGCAAAGGCCTTCGTTTGGCTCCCTGCAGTCTAGGCACGAGGCATGATGCTTGTGTGACTCACCTGGAAAACAATTCTTGGCAGCAGAGGTAGATGGAGTAGCTGGTGGAACTGAGGTTGGCTGTCTTGAAGAAGGTTGGGCAAAAGACCTTCTCTTCTCGGGGCACATACAGGATCCCTGTGGGGGTGCAACAGTCGGGGGGGGGAGTCTTGTGAAGTCTGGGAGTTCAGAACCCCAGAGGGACAGCGGAACTGGGGAGGGGGACACACACACCTATTCAGTCAGCTTGTTTTTCCTCTGCGTCAGATTATTCAGTGGGCCATCCAAGAAGAGACAACGTAGCCTGTTTCTCCGTACCATTCTCTGTGTTCACTTTGTGTGTCAGGCTTAAGATTCCCCAAACCAGTCCCTCCCCCTAATCTCTGAAGTTGCACCTGCCCCAAAGCACCTGGGTCATACCTGCAACACATGCATTGACGAGAGAGACGCACGCTCCGGTGAACAAAGATGACACGACGATGCTAGAAAATTCGCTTTTGCGCTGTGGTGACAGGGAGGCTTACAAAAAAAAAAATAACAAAAGACAAGAGTCAGGCGTGAGCAGCATTTTCTGAGTATGTGCCTGCCAGGCCAAAGCCCCAATGGCCTGCAGTGCTTTAGGTGGGAATAGCAGGCAACCATCGGTGGCTACTAGCCACAGTGTATTGTTGGAACTGGGGCAGTGATGCTCTGTATTCTTGGTGTTTGGGGGGGGCCACACTGGAAGGCTTCTAGTTTCCTGGCCCCACTGGTGGACCTCCTGATGGCACCTGAAGTTTTATTTTGGCCACTTTGTGACACAGACTGTTGGACTGGATGGGCCACTGGCCTGATCCAACATGGCTTCTTTTATGTTCTTATGGCTTCAAGAGGGGATTGGATAAACAGATGGAGGAGATGTCCATCAGTGGCTATTAGCCACAGTGTATTGTTGGTACTCTCCGTCTGGGGCAGTAACACTGTATTCTTGCTGCTTGGGGGGCAACAGTGGGGAGGTTTCTAGTGTCCTGGCCCCACTGGTGGACTTCCTGATGGTGCCTGGTTTTTTTGGCCACAGAGTGTTGGACTGGATGGGCCATTGGCCTGATCCAACATGGCTTATGTTCTCAACTGTGTGCAGGTACCGCAGAAAGGGTTGGTCATTTTGCAGTGCCTCTGGGGCCTAGCTGAAAGCCTCCAAGTTTAGGGCTCTTCCTCTGAGCGTCTCCCTCCTCTCAACCACCGCGATGACCACCAGGCCTGTGGACTCACTTAAGGCTCCTAGCATGATCCCAGTAGAACCCAGATTGGCAAACCCACAGAGGGCAAACGTTGCGATGATCTCAGATCTCACCTAGGTTAACAAGACAAAGGGGGGAGAATCAGTGTCATTGTATCATTGTTTGCAACTGGACATGTCTGATCTACACTCCTCATAAACTTGTCTGGGCTCTGGGCCCATGCAGAACACTTGTCCCACAGTCATGTGGATAGCAGAGAAGTGGTACTGTGGGACCAGAGCATTGTGGTGGGGCACCCGCTAGACTTGGTCTTATCAATCATTTGGGCAGGGTGGCCCGATAGATATCACCACGTTCTTGATGTTCCTTCACAGCACAAGCCTTTTTGCTAGCAAGGGTAAATGCATTCCGTTCTAAGATGCTTTCTGGCAGATATCTCCACATCCAGGAGGGAGACGCTCAAGTCTGCTGTGAAAATGTCATGATGCGACGTCACCCCAGAGTCGGAAACAACCAGTGCTTGCCCAGGGGACTATCTTGGTGCTTGTGAGGGGCAAGAGTGTGAGGACTTCTAGTGTCCTGGCCCCACTGATGGACCTCCTGATGACACTTGGGTTTTTTTGGCCACTTTGTGACACAGTGTTGGACTGTATGGGCCACTGGCCTCATCCAACATGGCTTCTCTTATGTTCTTATCCCAAGGCCATGACCATTTACGTCCCTGTGATCTTAATTCTTTGGATGCAACTGATCATATAACCTTGGACTGTCCTTTTTATGAGTGCTCTAGAAAAAGGCTGCTTTCTAATTTGATATATTCTAAAAGTCATTTGAAGACTTAATCTCAAATGTCAGTTTCTTGATATGTCAATAAAGTTATATGATGGTGATCATCTGGGTGGGACATTTCCCCCCCCCCCCAGCAACATTTCTGCATCTTCATATCTCACTTACTGAAATCCACTGCTTCTTTGCTCTCCCCCACTCGGGCAGCCCGTCCAGCCGCCGCTTCCTGTAAGTGGACAGCTGCTGATAGGCCACAAACTCGTTCAGGAAGAACTTGATCCCTAGCAGCTCGGCAACGATGGGGGCATCCTCCCAGCTGGCCCCCAGCAAGAAGGCCAGGGGCACCAACACGTAGGAGCAAATCATCTGGAAAGCAGGAAGGAGTTCTGGGACCAAAGTTCGGGGCTAACGAACCGGCTGCTTCCCCACTCCTGCCAACACGGGAGGGACATCTCCCTGCCCCACTGTGTTCTGCACCACTCAGGCCCATCACAGGTCAACATGGACCTATTGGGATATTCAGTCAATGGAGCAGAGTTTTGCTCAGGCTGTGATCACACCCACTAAATGCACTTTCAAAGCACTTTCCAACCAGATTTTGCCAATTCACGCAACAAAATCCAGTAGGAAAGTGCCTTGAAAGTGGATTGAAAGTGCATTATTTAGTGTTATGTGATTTCACCCTCAATCATAGAAGTGTGATACTGAGTGCAATAATTAAATCTCCCAAGAAGTATATTGCTAAAAAGGGTAAACGTACATTTATTCATATTCAGGCTGCAATCTAAAGGAGCAAGTGAAGCCTAATCTAGAGAGTACTTTATCATAAATGACCAGCTTGTCCAGCATCATGTGTATGTATGAGGGCACTGTGTCCACAGGAGAGACCTGCAGAGATGTGTGTCTCCATGGAAGGCCATGTACAAAGAGTGAAGAGGGACTGGAGGAGGGCAGCTCCCAGATTAAGACAAAGAAGAGAACACCTATACACCCCCCTCTCCGAATGTCCAGGTTTGCTGAGTCACTCAACATACTTAAGAGTGATGTTAACACCCCCCCCCCATGTCCAGGCATGCTGAGTCACTCAACACAGAGTGATGTTAACACCCCCCATGTCCAGGCATGCTGAGTCACTCAACACAGAGTGATGTTAACACCACCCCCAATGTCCAGATATGCTGAGTCACTCAACATACTTAGAGTGAAGTTAACACACACACACACACCCCCCCCCCCAATGTCCAGGCATGCTGAGTCACTCGCTCCAACAGTATCCTCATTCCTGTCCCATCCCTTCCCAAAATGTGCTTGAGATTTAGGGTAAGGTATTCAAGTTAAAGACAGCATAGGAGAAAAGGGAGGAAGAAGAAAGGCAAAGCGGTATGCTCCCCACCACCATTTCCTTCCATTAATGATTCTGGAGAAATGGGGATTTAATCATGTGCCTCTGCTGTCTACTGAATGAGAACCATCCACTGAGGTTCGTAGCGTCTACTCTACTCAGACCAGGCAGAGGCCTTTCACAGCACCTGCTACCCGATCCCTTTAACGGGCACACGTCACTGGAGGTTGAACCTGGGACCTTCTCCGTGCAAAGCAGAGGCGCTCTCACTGAGCCACGGCATGTGCGCACTGCTCTCACTAATCCGTCCAGTGGGACTGTCATTCTTGTCTCTGAGTTTGATGTCATTAATGCGGATTTATACTTAAGGACTGTGTGGCCCTTTGTTTTGAAGAAGTCCTTACTGAACGCTGGGACTTGCTTCCTCCAACGAAACATGTCCTCAGTTTGGGCTGCAAGTGGCTCCGGACACTTGACAGTACGTGCAGCGAATAAATTCCCAAGATAAGCTAACAAACATATCGATAACCAGGGCTATTTTTGTAGAAAAAGCCCAGCAGGAACACATTTGCATATTAAGGCCACACCCCCTGATGTCACCATAGTTTCTCACAGGGCTTTTTTGTAGAAAAGCCCAACAGGAACTCATTTGCATATTAGGCCATGCCCCCTGGCACCAAGCCAGCCGGAATTGTGTTCCTGCTTTTTTAAAAAAGCCCTGTCCATAACTAATAAATGAAAACTCGCCAGAGGACTGGCAAAGAAATAAGTTTGGAGAAACCTAGAGGTACTTTTGGATTTCTTTGAACACTTGTGGGCAGGAGCTCCCTCCTCTCTATTCTGCTGCCTCATCATATTTCCACCCCCCAGTACTCGGGAGCCCCCCCCCGGTTGTGTTGGGACGGGGGGGCATACCTCAAAAGAGAGTCCTGGGATGTTGACCATGTGCCCCAGCCAAGCCAGTACGGCATTGATGAAAGCTAGCATTGCCAAGAAAGCAATGAGGTTGGCTGCAATGTTGGCGACCAGCCCCACGGAAATCGCGGCCCCGTTGCTGGCAGCTTCTAGAATGTTCTTCTCATCCCTGCAAGAAGGTGTTGTGAAAAGAGAAGAAAAGAAAGAGTGTCACAGGTGGGCCTCAGAGACAGAAGAAGATTAGATTTATATCCTGCCCTCCACCCAGAGTCTCAGATTGATTTACAATCTCCTTTCCCTTCTTCTCCCCACAACAGACACCTGGGAGGTAGGTGGGGCTGAGAGAGCTCTTTTGAGAACTACTCTTGAGCAGAACAGTTCTAAGAGAACTGGCCCAACATCACTCCAACAGCTGCATGTGGAGAAGTGGGAAATCAAACCCGGCTCTCCCAGATAAGAGTCCACGCGCTTAACCACTACACCAAACTGGCACTCACACAGCTCCTCATCCAAAGGACTGGCTAGGGATTGCACCAGGGGTGGTTTTGTGGACTTCCTGCCTGGGAACCTACTGTTGGAAGGATGTCAAGACAGAAATGAGCAGACTCCTCCTTCTTTGTAAACCCTTACAGCTGGCAAGCTTCAGATGGGGACATCAAGTGGTGATTTCTGACTATTACATTTCTGGCTGGCTGTATTTGACAGAGGCTGGGAGGTTCTGCTAGTGTCAGAAGGAAACTTTGCAGCTAGAAAACTCCAACTTCAGGGCTACTATAAAGGGAATCTGCTGATAAGGCTGTGCTTCGCCCCTGCTCTCTTATCTCTTGCCTTTGGAAAGCCAGCTCATCTTGTCTCTCACACTTGAAGTGGATTTATAATACTGTATTACCTGCATCAGGGCTGGTTCCAGGTTTTGGGGGGTCCTGGGCAAAGTGCCAAGAGACCCCCTCTGCCCATCACCATCCACCCCCCACTGGCCTCTCCCTTCCCATCCACCACAGGCCTAATTGTCCCTCCTCTGCCTGCAAGCCCTCCTACAAGGCCTTTCTTTGATGGCATTGGCCAGCAGGCAACAGGAGAGACTCACGTTGCCTCCCAAAATGCTACCACTCCGCCCCACCTGCACAACTTTCCCCAATGACACTAGGCGGTGCACGTGGCGGGCAGCATGGACGATAGTGTCCCAAGTAGATGGAGAGCATGCTGGCAGGGTAGGCCTGTGGGCAAGAGGTCAGTAAAAGTAGACCCAGCCAGAGTGTTGGACTGGACGGGCCATTGGTCTGATCCAACATGGCTTCTCTTCTGTTCTTGTGTCTGGGGCAGTGATGCTCTCTATTCTTGGTGCCTGGGGAGGAGGCAACAACATGAGGGCTTCTAGTGTCCTGGCCCCACAGATGGACTTCCTGATGGCACCTGGATTTTTTGGCCACTGTGTGACACAGAATATTGGACTGGATGGGCCATTGGCCTGATCCAGCATGGCTTCTCTTACGTTCTTGTGTCTGGGGCAGCGATGCTCCATATTCTTGGTGCTTGGGGGTCACCAGTGGGAGGAATGCTGGAATTCTGGTCTCACTAATGAACTTCCTGATGGCAACTGGGTGCTGGCCACTGTGTGATGCAGAGTGTTGGCCTGGATAGGTCATCAGTCCGATCCAACATGGCTTCTCTTAAGTTCTTAAGCCCCAGGCCCTAGCAGCTGCCCCACCTCAGTTTCTCCTAATGCCAGCCCTGATTGCTACTCTCCCCCACCTCCCCTCAATACCTTCTTTGACTTCACCCCCTCTTGTGCTCACCCAGAGACAATGTTCACATTCTCCATTTTCAGGAACTTGGACTCTTCTACTTCTGGGTAGACAAGTTTCGCCATTGCCAAAGCGCAGGGTGCGGCCATCACAGAGGCTGCGATCAAGGAGGAGGCGTCTATCTGGGGTGGGATGCAAATGAAAGTGAACAGAAAGGAAAGATGGCCTGTCTTTTTCTCACAGGCCTTATGGGGATGGGGCTTTGAGATGGTCTGGGTATGTTCTGTTCTAGGGATGTCGAACTTAATGGCCTGCAGAACACAACCAGCCCATCCAGGGCTCTTTACCTTTATTGCAACTAGTCATTACCTTTATTGCCACATGACTGAGGTTGTGCATTATGTACCTGTATGCTGGAACTCTGGCCTCACTGATGAACCTCTTGATGGCACCTGGGTTTTGGTTACTGTGTGACGCAGAGTGTTGGCCTGGATAAGCCATTGGTCCGATCCAACATGACTTCTCTTATGTTCTTAAGCCCTAGGCCCTGGCAGCTGCCCCAGTGAGTTAGAACTGATTAAAGGAAGTCCTTCATGGAATTAATTGCCACAGGAGACGGCAGCAGCTGCAAGCACAGACAGCTTCAAGAGGGGATTGGATAAACATATGGAGCAGAGGTCCCTCAGTGGCCATTAACCAAAAGGTATAGATGGAACTCTCTGTCTGGGGCAAGTGATGCTCTGTATTCTTGGTGCTTGGGGGGGCCACAGTGGGAGGGCTTCTAGTGTCCTGGCCCCACTGATGGACCTCCTGATGGCGCCTGGGTTTTTTGGCCATTGCGTGACACAGAGTGTTTGACTGGATGGGCTATTGGCTTGATCCAGCATGGCTTCTCTCCTGTTCTTACATTCTTATATTCTTAGTGTCTTAGTGTTAATGTGTAATGGACAGTGGACGTGGGAGTGTGGGCATCAGGGAGATACTTTGAGGAAATACTGTAAGAAGGGGGGGGGAGGGTTGTATTTTGTGTGTGTGCGTGTCTGCAACTGGAAGTCATGGGACCTCTGGTGACTGAACTCTACTGGGAGCCTCGAGTATATTCAAGGAGCTGGCTGAATAATTCTGTCCCTGCCTCCCAACTGGGTACTTCAAGGACAATCTCCTATCCAAGTACTTTCCAGAGTCGACCCTGCTTAGCTTCCCAGATCTGATAAGATCACACTTGCCTGGGCTATCCAGCTTAGGCTATAAGAGTGTTGATGTTTGAAGCATGTTTGTCTTTTGAGAAAAAAAATATATTATCAATTGGGTTTGCCTGTGTCCTTTATAAAGTTTATATCTCCTGTACCTTTGATAAAGTTTATAGCACCATTACATTTTATGGGACACATGGCCTGGCCCAACAAAGTGACATTTCTGTCAGATCCGGCCTTCGTAACAAATCTATAACAAACTGGGGGGAGCAATGTAGAAGCAGAGCCGAACTCACAGAGATGGGGAGAGGTGGAAAAGGACAAGCTGTCAGGAGTAAGCAGACCATTGCAAGGAGGTGAAGCAGCATGGAATGCCATCAATGGGACTCAATGAGAGGAACATGGGTATCAGCAGGCCCCTACCCAATACCACAGGAAGTAGAAGACGACTGTGGATTTATACCCTGCCCTTCTCTCTGAATCAGATTCTCAGAGTGGCTCACAATCTCCTTTATCTCCCCCCACAACTGACACCCTGTGAGGCGGGTGGGGCTGAGAGAGCTCTCCCAGAAGCTGCCCTTTCAAGGACAATTTCTGCCAGGGCTATGGCTGACCCAAGGGCATTCCAGCAGCTGCAAGTGGAGGAGTGGGGAATCAAACCCAATTCTCCCACATAAGAGTCTGCACACTTAACCACTACACCAAACTATAGTGTAGGGTAAGATGGAAACTCAGCGAGAGTTTGACTTGGACGTGAAAGGTCTAGGTTCATCTCTCCACTCCCTTATGCCTTTTTTGGATATTGGACATGCTTGCATAATTTAAAAAAAGGGGGGGGGGAAACGAGAGTAAAACCCTCCCAAGTGTTTGCTGGGAGAGTTTTCCCACAGGGTTAGTTGGTGCCACCCCCAGGACCCTTTCCAGAGCCCCGAGCAGCCCGCTCACCCACCCCGAATGAAATGTAGGCTCCCATTACGCTCCCGGCGACTGTGGCGAAGCCGCCGGTCATCACAGCATGAATTTCCGAGCTGGTCAATTCTGCCAAGTAGGGATGAATGAGCACCAGGGCCTCCGTCTGCGGGGCAGAAAAAGGCAGTCAGGTTCCAGAAGGAGGGGCTGGCCTTTGCTTGCAAGTCTGCTGGAACGGCACCCGGAAGCGACGGGAGTAGAGCAGTTCCTTGCAGCACCATAGATAGCCCTAGGAGCTGGAGCCCCGGAGTGGCACAGGAAATGCCTTTATCTGCCGCTGCCTGGAGCAGGGGGCTTGCCCAGGTGCTTGGAAAAAAGGCTTACCATTCCCAAGAAGATGTTCCCTGCCACGCTCAGTGACTCCGCAGTGGTTGTGTTCATGGTCATCTGCAGCACCCAGGAGATCTGCGGGGAGAGAAGTCATCCGCCAGCGGGACGTTTCCATCTCTCCGTGACCCAGCAGGCAAGTTCTTGAGTGATTCTCATCCTGCCTCTGGCTCAGTTACCACCCTCATCCCCTTCCCCCCAAGCCAGCGGGCCAGAGCTCTGAGAAGCTCAGTAGGGCTGGACAGTATATCTTCCAGTGCCCGGAGACTTGTGCCTAACGTTACCTTCAAAATCACCCACTGGATGATTCCTAGGTAGTAGAGGACTGATGTCACACAGCTGAAGAACACAAGGATGGGCAAAGCCTGGAGGCAAAAAAAGGCCCAGCATGTATGAGCTCCAGGCCAACAGAGCATATATTGCAGCTGGGCAGGATTCCTGAGGAAGCATGGCACAGAGGGGCAGAAGAGAATCCAGGAAGCAGAAATGGCAGATAATTGCTGGGTGCCATGAGCCAACCCAGTAACCTGGACTCGTGAAGCAAAGCAGGCAATGTATCACCCAATAGACAACCGCCAGGTACTTACTATGCAACCTGTTCCTTTGGCACATTTTGGGACAGGTTCACTACCAATTCTTTGCCCAGGTGACAGCTCACAGCTCAGGTAAGGGCCCTTCCAGCCGAGCAGTGAAAAGTCAGCCTCTTGATATTAAGAACCAGTGATAAGTGATCACTGGGAAGGGTCAAAGGGCAGCTTCTTCCAAACGGTTCTTGAAACTGACCAGAAAGGCAAAGGATTCTTCGATTAGTCTGGTCCCAAAGACGAAGCCAGAACCGGCCCGGGTGTAATTGAGGAATATCTGTAATGGAAAAGCTGGTGGTGAATGAAGATGAAGATTGGATTTATACCCTGCCCTTCACTTGGAGTCTCAGAGCACCTTACAGTCTTCTTCCTTTCCCCTTCCCACAACAGGCACCCTGTGAGGTGGGCGGGGCTGAAAGAGCTCTGAGAGAACTGATCTTGAGAGAACAGCTCTTTCAAAAACTGTGACTGACCCAAGGTCACACCAGCAGCTGCATTAACCACTATGCCAAACTAGCTCTCTTGAAAGAGCCTTGGCCGATTTACCCCCAAACAGGGTGCTGTGCAAAATCAGTGTTGCTTGAGTAGCAAAGAGTGACCCATGCGTATGTATTTAATGACAAAGGATCTAGCCGCCCTGAGCCCGCCTCGGTGGGGTAGGGCGGGATATAAATCGAATTAAATAAAATAAAATAAATAAATATTACAGAGAAGAAATGTAAACAGCCTGGGATGATGGGTACCTTTGATGGAAGTTAATGGTCACCTCTAAAGAAGCACCATTGGACACCTCTTCAGTTGTTAATATACACCCCACCTTCAGAGACCAGATGCCCAAATTATTATATTCTCCTTTATGTTACCCACACCATTGCCCCCTTAGGGACAGATTAGGGAACTGAAACTGAGATGCTGCTAAGGGAAACCCATGATGGGTTAGGAGGTGAAGAGATGGGAAGTTAAGAGGTCAAAAGGGTGACGGAGGAAACTAGAGTTCAGATCTTCACTCAGGTTCAAAAGTATATGTGGCTCTGGAGTTCCAGGGTCACAACTCCAGATGGGCAATGTGATCCTGGAAAGCAATGAGAGGATGGCCCTGAATGGGTGGTGGAAAGTGTCACCAAATCACAACCAATTTTTGGGGATCCCCATAGGGTTTCCAACGCAAGAGACATTCAGATGGGGCTTGCCATTACCTGCCTCTGTATAGCAACTCTGGACTTTCTTGGTAGTCTCCCATCTAAGCACTTAATGAGGGCTGACCACGCTTCAGTTTACAAGAGCTGAGATCACATTAGACCAAGGGTGTCAAACATAAGGCCCGGGGGCCAGAATTGGCCCGTTGAGGACTCTTATGCAGCCCATGAGCAAAGGAGGGAACAGGAGACTGCATGGAGCCACCCTGATTGTTGCTTCGGCATGGCAGAACAACATCGTCTGCCGCAGTCAAGCAGCATGGCAGCGTCTGCCCAGTGCTGCATCCACTGGCAATTCACTCCACCCAAGTGGGTTTTTTTCTATAACACCTCCCATCCCATGGGGTTTTGCAATGAGGCTACACCAACTCAGAAGTTGTGAGCTGCTGTCCTTTATACAAGTTATATCTCTGTCACCTGGCATTACATTTTATGTCACAGATGGCCCCAGCCAGACAAAGTGACACTTATGTCAGATCCATCAATTGTAACAAATGTTCAGCACCTGTGCCAGCCAAGTTAGGGCTTCGGAATGCTGTGTGCAAATTTTTCCCACCGCACTATTTCCCTGATCAAAAATGGCCACTCTGCCTGTCTCTCCCCTCCTCCCACTTACTGGGACGTTAAACCACACATCACATGCACTAAGACCCTTAAGTTATTTGTTCTCCCTTCCCCTAACCTTCATTGTGGGGTTGTTATGAGGATCAAATGGGGGAGGGAAAAACTGCATACATTACCCTCAAAGCCCTAGAAGGAAGGGAGGAACACAGAAGTAGTTACTAAAATCTAGTTTAAAAATATACTCTGAGTGCAGATCTAAATGAAGACAAAGAGAGCTTTTTTGATGACATTTTGTAGGCCTCTGCCATTCTAGTTTTATGGCTGGAGGAACAGAAGCTTAGAAAGAAGTCCTTTGTCTGAAAGACAAGCGTCCACACATTACGCCTTACACATTGCAAAGACCTCACGCTTTATCACAGGGGTGGCCAAACTGAGACTCGGGAGCTACATGTGGCTCTTTCACACATATTATGTGGCTCTCGAAGCCCCCACCACCCTTCCCACTAGCTTGGAGAAAGCATTTGGCTCTTTAAATCACTTCTCCAAGCCAAACCAGCAGTTTAAAGAAGGCACAAAGTTAAAGTTGCTTTGATGATGATGATGACGACGACGACGACGACGACGACGACGATGATATTGGATTTATATCCCGCCCTCCACTCCGAAAGTCTCAGAGCGGC
Organism: Heteronotia binoei; assembly: GCF_032191835.1. Classification (NCBI taxonomy): domain Eukaryota; kingdom Metazoa; phylum Chordata; class Lepidosauria; order Squamata; family Gekkonidae; genus Heteronotia; species Heteronotia binoei. The sequence continues at coordinate 30,712,533 of NC_083241.1, forward strand.
TCACAATCTCCTCTACCTTCCTCCCCCACAACAGACACCCTGTGAGGTGGGTGGGGCTGGAGAGGGCTCTCACAGCAGCTGCCCTTTCAAGGACAACCTCTGCCAGAGCTATGGCTGACCCAAGGCCATTCCAGCAGCTGCAAGTGGAGGAGTGGGGAATCAAACCCAGTTCTCCCAGATAAGAGTCCACACACTTAACCACTACACCATACTGGCTCACCATACTTTCTTTCCACCTCTCCTTCCCCCCATTTATTTTCCTTCCCCCCCCTCCCTCAGACATTTGACATTCATGTCTTCTGGCTCTCAAACATCTGACATTTATTCTGTGCAGCTCTTGTAAGCAAGTTTGGCCACCCCTGCTTTATCGGGAACAATATGAGGACTTTGTCTCAGACATTGCCTCTCTCTCTCACACACACACACTGGTTCTGTTCTGCTTGCAGCAGAAGCAGGCAGGAAACAGAAGCTTTTAGCCTCTCCCTGCTGCTGTTTTCACACTTGAAAACTGGCCCACAGAGCACTGGCTTGTTGGCACTATTGTTAAAATCATGTGGATTGGCCACATGTAATTTTCATAATGGAGCCAACGGCAACTCTTAGCTGGATTCTGAATCCATGTTCCCCAGTGCTCTGCCTGAGGATAACGAGGAGACAGTGTGGAAACACATGATTAAATGAACAGTAACAGCAATCCTGCACCAACCTCGAGAGCAAACCTGTAGGAAGACATGCTATGCTTTCCTGTCCTGTTCACACATTTGTCATTATCATCTTCACAACACCTCCCACCCTCACCCAAGACAATTCTCAGGCCAAAACCATTCTTCTAAAATACCCCACCTACCCCCCCCCCAGAGGTACTGACAGGTCATGATTCCCCCCTTACCGAGATCTGTTCGCCCAGCCACTGGAAAGCCTGAAATCCAGGTTCTGTCCGGATGATGAAAACTCCCAGGAGAAACTGCAGGCCAAGCCCCCAGAACAAGGTCCTGCAGGACACCTGCAATCGGGCACATACACAAGAGAAAAGGACACTCTGAACAAAAGTGGCAACAGCAGGGTTCCCCAAGATGGCTCCCAGGGGCACCATGGTATTTGCTGGCACTGTTACGTGTTTTTAGAAAATGTTTGTGAAGTCTATGCTATTACACAAACAGCGGCTTTATGTAAAGTATCATTTTTTCCCCTTTCGCTGCAAAATGCAGACACTGCCAGATGAAGGTTTCTTAGCTAGCCCATGAAGTATACTTTACTTTGCATGAATGCAACAATACGCTAATTTTAAAAGGCACCTCATTAAACAGAGCTTCTGCCTGAATGTTGAACGCCTACCGTCAGAGTTATGGATAGCCTCAATTCCTGACATTTGGTGATCGGCTCTGCCTCCTGTGGCAGCTGTTTTATGATTGTGCCACCAGCCTGTGTCGAAATCCCAGAGATGCCTACAGGCTGAAGAAGGTTGGGGATCCCTGAACCATTTGGCAGAATGGCTGGGAGGAAGAGGAGAGCGGGCCTTGGACCAGCACCCCGCTGATCTGTGGAACTCGTCCACTGAGGAAGCGGGGCCAGTGAGGGACGGTGGCTCAATGGTAGAGCATCTGCTTGGTAAGCAGAAGGTCCCAGGTTCAATCCCCGGTATCGCCAACTGAAAAGGGTCCAGGCAAATAGGGGTGAAAAACCCCAGCCTGAGACCCTGGAGATCCGCTGCAAGTCTGAGTAGACAATACAGACTTTGATGGACCGAGGGTCTGATTCAGTAGAAGGCAGCTTCATATGTTCATATGGACAGTCAACGGAGGGGAAGGGGCAAGTTTAATATCTGGCACCCAAAAAAACTGCCTCAAGATAAACCTGGTTCTTCCTGCATCAAAAGGCGGAAGCTCACTGCTCTGCCTCCCTATGCTGCTACTTACAGCGCTGTGGTATCTGGAACAGAGAAAGAGCGCCAGCACTAATACGCTGAAGCCCCCCAGAGACACCAACTGCTCTTTCCTTTGGGACACGTCGACAGCCAAGAAAGTGATGAGGCCAACTAGAATGAGTAGATAAAGCACCCTGGGAAAGAAAAAAGCATATCAAGACACTTGGACACATGCAGCTATGGAATGGTCATCGCATAGGAGGAAGAGAGAACAATTAAAAACTACAAGCTAAAACTATAAAATACAATAAAACAAATAACACATACATCAAAGGTGGCGGTTCCCATTGGCCACATTCTATATATCAGTACAGCAGTAGGCCCAGAGATGAATAATAAGTTAAGATAAAATAATATAGCATCATGGCAGGCAAGGGAGGCCAAGCAGATGGAAATAAGGATGTCCCCTGCCTCAATCGAAGGCCCCACAGAACAGCTCCATCTTGCAGGCCCTCCAAAATGTCATCAAATCAGGTAGGGTCTGGATCACCACAGGGAGCTGATTCTACCAGGCTGGGGCCAAGGCTGAAAAGGCCCTGGCCCTGGTCGAGGCAAGTCGAACATCCTTTGGGCCAGGGACGGTCAAAAGATGCTGCAAAGCAGAACACAGTGATCTCTGGGGCACATACGGGTATCATGCTTTTATTACTGAGCAAAACTCTGCTATATTAACCAAATATCCCAATAGCCGGTTCCTGATTTACCATTTCAACCAGGGCCAGCATCTCTGCAAGCATCTCCCGAGGGGACTCAGCAGCTGGACGATCTGTGCCCCCCACAATTTCTGCACCAAGTTATAGGTCACAAGAAAGACTGCCAAGGCCGTTAGAATGACCAAAGCCAAGGCCCGCTTGAAGTCCAGGTAACAGGCAGCGATGAAGAAGGCCAGGTAAGCTAGAGAGGGGAGACACAAGACCATGAACAGAGGATCAATTCTGCTGTCACAGCACAGGGGCTACTGGATGTTATTTCTCCCATTAACCCATCAAACACACTCTCCCCAGCCACTAATGCTGGGGCTGAATTCTGTTATGTTCAAATTTTGGTGGCACAGCCTTGTCATAAGAACATAAGAGAAGCCCTGTTGGATCAGGCCAGTGGCTCATCTAGTCCAATATTCTGTGTCACACAGTGGCCAAAGCTCAGGTACCATCAAGAGGTCCACCAGCAAAGCCAGAATTCTCTCCAGCAGCCATCCTACTCTTGCCTCCAAGCTCCAAGAATACAGAGCATCAGTGCCCCAGACATAAGAATGTAAGGGAAGCCATGTTGGATAAGGCCAATGGCCCATCCAGTCCACACATTCTGTGTCACGCAGTGGCCAAAACCAGGTGCCATCAGGAGGTCCACCAGCAGGGCCAGAACTCCAGAAGCCCTCCAACTGTTGCCCTCCCCCAAACACCAAGAATACAGAACATCACTGCCCCAGACAGAGCATTACATCTCTGCCTTCTGGCTATTAGCCACTGATGGTCCTCTGCTCCATATGCCTAGCTTATCCAATCCCCTCTTGAAGCTGTCTGTGCTTGTAGCCGCCACCACTTCCTGCATAAGTCCACAACAGCTACCGGCCCACCAACTTTTTACTAACCTGCTGGTCTGCACATTAAAATTGACTTTTTAAAAAGGCTCCCAAAAAGCTTTTATAGCCTTAAAAGCAGTGTTGTAGATACTGGAAGACTTGATGTGCTTTAGCTGGGACCAGGCAAGCCACCTGAAAGTGTCAAAAATAAGCCACAACAGCACCCCCCTCCCACCCCAGATTGTGTGGCACTTCAGTTCTCTATTGCTTTCCAGAACATATCTAGGCAGAGAATCTCACCTGCACCGACAAGCCCCAAGAAGATCTTACGCAGGATCTCCGAGTGAGTCTTGCAAAAGTCCTGTGCCTTGGAAAGGGGGGTGCAGATCCTGAGAGGGAATCACATAACATGGTCAACGGATGTGTGGGTCTCAGGGCCTGCTCTGGGGCTGTCAGGGAGACCTGGGGACGCAGGGTGACCTGCACAAGAGGTGATGGCATTCCTCTTCAAAGAACGGTGGAGGGCCAATCTGATGACCACTCTACCCAGTGTATACAAGACTGCCTGGTATGCTACTCCGGATGCAATATGATTGCCATCTCTGGGTCAGGAAATTCCTGGAGATTTGGAATTGTAGCTTTGGGTGGGTGGGTGGGTTTGGGGACTTTGAAAGGGTACAATGCCATAGCATCCACCTTCCCAAGCAGCCATGTTCTCCATAACTGATCTTTGTAGGTTGGAGATCAGTTGTAGTTCTAGGAGCTCTCCAGGTCCCACCTGGAAGATGTGCAACACGACAAAAGTCACACGGACAAAAGACTGGAAGGGAAGCATTATTGAGAACATTTTGTACAAGAGGTACTTTGCGCATGGAGCTATTGCATCCCTTCCAAACCCACCTGGAAGATGGCAGCTGCAGAATGCAGGCAACTTACAATCAGTGCCATAAAGATTTTCTCCCCCTTCAACCCGCTCCCACCCCTCTTTTTAATAAACATTCAGCCTGATGACGAGTTCCGTGGAAATGGAAAACTCGCAAAATGTTTTATGCCCTTTCGCTTGGCCTGAAAGAAAGTTATTGCACCGTTTTGTTTTCAGGATTTGCTCTAGCCATAGAGGCCATCTGAGATCTGAGCTACCTAAAGCGCAGGAGAAAGAGGACGAGGCCTTTAAACATTAATGAGATGAGACAGAGACATTCCCTTGATTGGGAAGTGGTGGGCAACCTACTCTGGATGGGGCTGCTCTCCCCTTGAGACAGCAGGCTGACTCCGAGCTTGCCTACTAGAACCTCACATGGCAATTCTGGCTACCAATTCCAGAAACACCATCATATCTGCCAGGGGCGCCAAGTCTGACTCAGGAAATATCTGGGGACTTTGGGGGTGGAGCCAGGAGATTTTGGAGTGGAGCCAGGAGCAAGGTTGTGACAAGCACAACTGAACTCCAAAGGGAGTGCTGGCCATCACATTTAAAGGGACATTTCTTCTTAAATGCCTTCCCTGCATTAGAAGTAAAGGAGGATGGGGGCACCCTTCTTTGGGGGCTCATAGAGTTGGACCCCCAATCACGCCTGCCCTCAAAGGCTTGGCCTTTGTTTGTTTCCACTTGCAGTTCAAGGTGTTGGCCTTCACCTCCCCCATGCTCTAGGCAGGGTTGGATTAACAATTAGGCCAAGTAGACACTGGCCTATGGGCCCCCATGCCCCTATGGGCCCTGGGTTGGCTTCCCCCCCCCTTTTCCCCCTGCTTGCTGCCCTCCACACCTGCATGTACAGCCAGCAACTGAGCCACTCTTTGCCTGACTTGCCTGGTGCGGCTACTGGTGGCGTTGTAGCCAAGTTTGCCTCTCTTTGCCTCTCACCCACAGCTTTGTCAAAGGGGCTTTTGAGAAGGTGCCTGCAGGCTGCAGCAGGGGCCATGAGCAACGGGACAGGTGCTCAGACTCTGAGGTAATTTGCAAGGGGGGCCCCAAGACTTTGACTGCCGAGGGGCCTCCACGGGGTTTCACCCGGCACTGGGTCTGAGTGCTCATAATGGCATCTCTCTTTTCACCCAGCAGTCCCCAATTTTTACAAAGACAGTTACAAAATCAGTGACTTTCTCAGTACCGATGCCTTAGTTTTCCCCATTCTTTTCTCGGGCATACTGTTCTATTCTTCAGGGGTCTTCAAACTTCTTGGAAACTTCTGAAATTTTGAGGAACAGAAATGGGAGCTGCCACAAAATTGCTGTCATAGGGAGGCAGAACCAATCCCACAGTGGCTCTCAAGAGAACTAACCCCCCAAATATCAAGAGGTTCTAACCCATGTTCGCTCTAAGCTCTGGAGTCTTGTGAGCAAAAATTCTACTTTGTGAGTGTTAAATAGTGAGTTCAATGCAGCGGAGTTCAACCCGGAACATGCTTTATTGCCACTACATGCTAAAGACAAACTGGCGGGGCCGAGACTTCACTTATCAACATGCAAACGAAACATACCCACACACCCCGGAGTCCCATACCAAATCACAGCGGTCAAGTTTCGCACCAAGAGCACTCATTGACTTCTGTTCAGAGTTCAAATCCGTCCAGGTGACCCACGGCAAAGCCGCATGAAGCAATAAATTCAGTACATAACAGTGAGCTCCTGGCATTCAAGTTGTGAGTGACTGCATAAATGAGTTTGCTCTAGGGCCATTTTTCCTAAGCTGAGACAAAAATGTGTGAGCTGGAGGCGAAAAGATTGTAAGCTAGCTCACACTCAGTTTAGAGGGGACATTGGTTCTAAGCCATGCATTCTCCTGTGAGGGAGGCATCTATTTCTGAGTGAGGCCTTCCCACAAACTAAAGGGTAATGCTGTGTTGTGGAAAAGGAAGGAGGGACCACTGCTGGGTGCCACATTGGGAATAACTTGTCCTACCTGGCCAAGAATGCATTGAATTGTACACCGCCTTCCCTTTGGGTCGGTTGCTCAGGATTCCTCTCTTTATCCTGTCAAAATGCAGGTATAGCAAAGATCACTCTCTGAAGTATTGCGGTCCTCTCAGGGGACTGTATCGCTCTATCGTTCGAGCGTGGAAAGCGTTCAGGTGCTCCCACACGAAAACTGTATTTCTCGTCAAGATGTGCCACCTCAAAGCTATGCTTATTGTATTACTTGCCAGCCTGCAGAAACCACTAGAAACACTTCCTTGTAGCTTCAGCTCCACGTGGCACCATATCAGTGTCATTTGTGCACAGAAGCTCCATGCCGTCTTGGGTTTTGAAAGAGGCAAGTTTTGCAGTGGGGCATGAACTGAACACAACCAAAGCCTCCCTAGCCCTCCTCCTCATTCTGCCATGAAGTTTGTTGGCTGAACTTGCTTGGGAGAATCACTAACTTTTGATCAGATTAAAGCTCAGAGAGTTGTTGCAAGGCTAAAAGGGGTGTGGTGGAGGACCACATACACCACTCCTTAGCTGTGTCATTTTGTATGAAGGCCAACAACATCTGGGTATGCCTCAAGCTCAGGAGGTTAATTTAAGTCACGATGGCCAGTAACTAGGGTTGCCCTGGCCATGGGAGGGGGATGAGGGGGGCAAGATCCAGGTTGGGAAACTCTTGGAGATTTGGGGATGGGCCCCAGGGAGGACAGGCACTTCAGTGGGCTACAATGCCACAGAGCCCACCCTCCAAAACATCCATTTTCTCCAGGGGAACTGGTTTCTGCAATCTGGAGATGAGCTGCAATTCCAGGTGATTGGCAGGTCCCACCTGGAGGCTGGCAACGCTGCCAGTAACTAAACCTAACCCATCTGCCTGAGAGACTAATTTTCTCAATGCAGGGAGGTGTGTATTTTCCCTCTCCGCCCCAACACAGTAAAACCATGAAACCTCCTCCTTTGCAGATGTCACAGCCTGGGAAAAACTAGAATATCCCCATATTCTGCTGTCCAGGGTGGCCAAACTGGCTCTGGAGCCACATGTGGCTCATTCACATGTATCATGTGGCTCTTGAAGCCCCAACTGCCCAATTGGCCAGCTTGGAGAATATGCATTTAAAGTTAAAACTGCTTTCTTTCCACTTCCACCTTCCTATCTATTTTCCTTCCTTCCTTGAATATTCATGTCTTATGGCTCTCAAAACCTAATTTATTCTATGTGGCTCTTACGTTAAGCAAGTTTGGCCACCACTGCTACTGACTCTACAAACCAGCCCTGCAGTGTAGTCCCTTGCCCTGAAAGGACTGTACCACCTTAGGAAAAGAACGTTCAATTTGGCATTTTGAGGCCAAGGGGCAGAGCTAAAGGGAGCAGACGGTTACCAAGTCACTGCTAGCTCCCCCAGGAGAAATCCTCGTTTCCTCCATGACTTGGGGGACACAGAAAAACAGCTGGACAGAACGCGCATGCGGACTGAGCGTCCCAGTCACCCCTCCTTTTAGCCCCGCCCCTTCACCTAACGGACCCGTCTCGCGCTGCGTTTCGAACCGGGGAGGGGCCGTTGCAACTGAAGAGAAGGTGGAAATCTAACCCGCATGCGCACTCGGCCCGTTAGAGTCATACCTCGCTCGGAAATTATAACCCTATTTCCTGCATCGTCGGAAGTCCTCAACGGAACTTCCGGTGTAAACTAATAAGAATGCCAACAGGTCTGAGACAAAGGGGAGGGGGGGGGGTAAACCACAGAGTTTCCAAGGGATAGAATGGCGTCCCTTTTCTCCTACAAACTATGGAGGCCTTTAATTTTTACCGGAAATTCTTTCTGTTCTTCGCTCCAGTCTCAGTTCAACTTTATGTGAACCATTTTTTTTTTTTTACTTTTGGCATGTTGCGCCTCGTGTTACTTTTTAAATATTTCCTCCCGCTGTTTCGAATCGAACGAGCGAAGCCAAAGATCAGCGCGTGCGCAATGACTCCACACCTCTCAAGGGAACAAGAATGTCACAGGGCGCAAGCGCGTCTGGAAATTGACAGTGGTACACCGCATGCGCAGAAAGGATAGAGCTACAAAAGGAGGAACAAAGGACGATTATGCAGCCAATCCTTGCTAGAATTGTAGTGACGTCAAATGTAGTAATCTTGAACAGAAAGCCTGCCAGCTGTTTTTTCCAGAACTCCAGTAGCGCGCCGTGATCGTATAGTGGTTAGTACTCTGCGTTGTGGCCGCAGCAACCTCGGTTTGAATCCGAGTCACGGCAGGAGTGGGTTCAATTTTTTTTTCTTAGCTCAAAAGAATTCTAAGAAATTAGGCTTTCCATAGACCCTTCTCCAGTACCGTAATCGGCTAAAGCTTCATTCTGAAAAGGATTATTTAATAAGGAAAATCAGTGGCAGCCAACCCATCATTCTGCCCAAGTTGTAAAAAGAGCCATATTTTCTATACCACGATCTTTCAATTAAACCACATCACCAGATCTGGCAAGTACACACAGGAATGATAATACAAGCCGTTTTGCATTGCTTATTTGGATGTCCCGATCCTGTGGATTTAATCGGCTCACACTCTGTTATCCACCTTGACCCCCAGTGCGAAAGGCAAACTATAAATGATGTAACAAAATAAATAAGGTTTTAAATTTTAGTAATTAATAGTTTCTCCCCAAGGGCCTGGGTGTGTGCTGGTAGTAGCCCATTTGATGAAAACATTTAATAAACTCTCTCTCTCCCCCCCCCCATTTCTGCTGTTCCACATTATTTTTTATTTCAGTTTTACTCTGCTTTTGGTGTCCTGTGCCATATGCAGCCAGTGATTCCCTACTAGGCAGATCATGTTTTGCATAGCAGAAATAACAGTTGCAGTGAAATCACAGAGTCAAGGGGCTAGGCTATACAGGAATCACCGGGTGAAATGAAATTATATAAAATTCAGATGCCACGAAGACCGACATAAGAGAGCAGCCCACTGGCTCTATTCATCTACCAGCCATCTGTAATGAAGGAGGACTCCTAGGTTTTGATAAAGCAGGTCACTGCTGACAACAAATCAGGAAGTCCAGGTCCTTGTTCAGCCCTCTGTCAAACTGGGCCGATTTCAAAGGCACGCCTTGGGGTTGTGTGATGAAGACTGACGGAAAATGAAGGCTGAGAAGTCTGATTTCACAAAAAGAGAGTGGTGGCGCCCATGCAAATACATGCAAGGCAGGTGTTCACGCAGTAGTCACACACCTGCAATGGGGGTGTTTGCACAGGGGGAGAGGCGCTACTTGATGCCGAGAGTGACTAAAATGTGGGATTCTCTGCCAGAGGATGTAGTGATGGCCACAGTGACAGGATTAAACTGCTTTCAAAGGGGATTAGATAGCTTCACAGAGGGTGAGTGTATCAGTGGCTACTAGCCATGGTGACTGAGGGGACCCTTCATGTTCAGAGGCACTAAATTGCCACGTTCCCCCCACCACTATCACTGGTGGAGAATGGGGGTGTAGGGTTGCCATATCTAAGTTGGGAAGCTACTGGAGATTTGGGGGTGGAGCCTGGGGAGGACAGAGACCTCATTGGGTGTAATACAACAGAGCCCACCCTCCAAAGCATCCAGGAGAAATTATCATGGTCATCTGGAGAGAAACTGTAATTCCAGGGGATCCCCAGGTTCCACCTGGAGGCTGGCATCTAGGAGGCAACCTCAGGGGAAGGCCTCTATGCCTTGTAATTGGCCTTCCAAAGGAACAGATTGGCCACTGTGAGACAGGGTGCTGGACTAGGTGGACCCCTGGTCTGATCCAGCAGGGCTCTTCTGGTGTTCTTATGAAGGCCTCAGCCTCTCTGCCCTGTTGTTGGCCCTCCAGGGGAACTGGCTGGCCCCTGCATGAGACAGGATGCTGGACTAGATGGACCACTGCTGTGATCCAGCAGGGCTCTTCTGATGTTCGTATGAGGTCTTGGCCTCTATGCCCTGTTGTTGGCCTTCCAGAGGAACTGGTTGGTCACTGGGAGACAGGAGGCTGGACTAGATGGATGGATCATTGATCTGATCCAGCAGGGCTACTGTTGTGTTCTTCTGCAAGTGTGTAATTTATTTAGGTATTTATATTTATTAGATTTATATTCCACCCTACCCTGTGAACGGGCTCAGGGCAGATTACAACAAAATCAGATAATTAAAAGCTATAAAAGTTAAAACCTGATGGCAGTGTAGGTGACAAAATAATTTACATAATACGGTTTCCAGCTGGAGCCAATGAACCAATCATACGGGGGTGTTTATGCAATGGAGGTGTTTGTACAAGGGAAACGGCATGCACATACATAATGTGAGCTATTGCCTGATGACAGAAGCAAACAAAATGCAACAAGCAGACACACATATGCAATGGAGATGTTTGTGCAATGGAAGAGGCATGCACATGCGCAATGGGGACTCTTGCCCAATGGGAGAAACATGCCCATATGCACTGACTATTCCCCAATGGGAGAGGCACGCATGCCTGAAATGGGGCTATTTTCCCAAGGGGGGAGAGGCATGCAAGCAGTGCCGGATTAAACCCTGTAGAGGCCCTTAGGCAATTGAAATCTTGGGGGCTCCCCTTGCAAATTATCTCCAGTCCTAATGCATGGAGGCTGGGAGGGCAGCAAGCAGGGGGCGGGGGAATGGGGGGTGAGCCAGCCTGGGGCATCTAAAAGCATGGGGGCCCATAGGCGGGTGCCTACTTGGCCTATGTAATCCAGCCCTGCATGCAAGACTGCAATGAAGGGCATTGATGCAATAGGCACACACACACGTGTAATGGAGGTGTTTGTACAAGGGAAACGGCATGCACATACATAATGTGAGCTATTGCCTGATGACAGAAGCAAACAAAATGCAACAAGCATACACACACATGCAATGGAGATGTTTGTGCAATGGAAAAGGCACGCACAGCGCAATGGGGACTCTTGCCCCAATGTGAGAAACATGCACACATGTACTGGGATATTCCCCAATGGGAGAGGCACGCCCCCCCCTTGCAATGGGGCTATTTCCCCAACGCGGGGAGAGAGAGGCAGGCAAGGCTGCCAGAGGTAGGCGCTTCGCGAGTGTGGTTTTCCGTTAAAGGGGGGAGGGGCGGCTGCCCAATGGGAGCCCCGTTCACACGTGCTTGGGGGACCCTTGCCCAATGGGCGAGGCGCGCACACGGAACCCGGGGGCTGCTGCTGGCGCGGGGGCGTGGAAGCAGGCCTGGGATTCAGCGGGAGCTCCCAGGAGCGGAGCCGCTGAACCTTTCTGAGCGTTGCACCTCCTTGCCCATTGACTAGTAGGCGCAGCGGCATCCTTCACAATCCCTGGATGAGCTCCACCACCTCTTTTCCTCCCAAAGGGCCGCAGCAGAGCGAGGAGAGCTGGGGGTGCCGGGCGGGCCGGCGGCGCAGAAGGCAGCCGGGGAGGGCAGGGCAGGGCAGGGAGCGATGGGCGGGCACAGGGACTCCGCCGCGCCGGCCGGCCCAGCCACCCAGCAGGCGAGCGGGCGCAGCAGCAGCAGCAGCCGGGCGGCGTGGCGGTGGCTGCGGGAAGAGGCCGGCTGCGGTGGCGGGGGAAGGCGCGCCGCCATGGCCCGCTGGCTCCGCGACCGCCTGCTCTTCCGCGGCGGCGGCGGCGGCAGCAGCGCCAAGCCGGCGCCTCCGCAGCCCGACTACACGCCCGGCGGCGCCGAGCAGCCCGACCTCCTGGCCGCCTACCGGCTGCAGCGGGAGCGCGACTTCGAGGACCCCTACGCCGCCCCCCGCCCGCCCACCCCCGCCGGCAGCACCGGCGCCCCCTCGCCCCGCCGCCGCCTCATCCGCGTGGAAGCCGCTGGCGAGACGGAGCGCCCGCACGAGAACAAGGTCTGCTCGGCCCCGAAGCAAACAATGGGGCCTTGGGGCGGGGAGGGGGGGGGAATCCCCTACGGCCGGGCCAAACTGCGGCTCGGCAGCCACAGAAAAGAAAGGCCAGATGCTTGAGAGCCACAAGAAACGGGAGGGAGGGAAGAAAGCAAACCGATGGGGAGAGAGGGAAGAGGGAAAGAGAGCCACTTGAAATGCATTCTCCGAGCCGCCAGCTGGCTCGGCTTGGAATGCATTCTCCAATAGGGCAGTTTGGGAGCCACGTATGGCTTTTCCGCACCTATGAAGCCCCCAATGCCCCATTGGAGAATGTGTTTCAAGCCAAGACATCTGGTGGCTTGGAGAATACATTTAAAGTGGCTTTCTTTCCCTCTCTCGCCATCTATAAGCTTTCTTTGCTCCCTCCCTCCCGGTCTTGCGGCTCTCAAACATCTGACCTTTATTTAACGTGGCTTTTATGTTAAGCAAGTTTGGCCACCCCTGCTCTACACTCAGCCCTCCTCTAGGACTCCTCGGGAGTCAGCAGCGCCATTGTTCCCCAGGGGGATTGCGTGGCTTCCGGGAGGGTGCGCTGCTTTTTGGGGGGGGGGGGCTTTCCTGGAAGGGAGCCAACGCTCGAGGCAGTTTACTTTGGAGTAAACGTGCCTCCGGGATTGCGCAGCGCGATCTTCCACCCGGTGATCTTTGTCTGCTCAAAAATGACAGGGTTTTGTCTGCTCAAGAATGCTTTGTGTGGGTCACAACAACCTTGTAAGGTAGGCGGGTCGGATGACTTTCCCCTATTGCGCAGGTGGAGGTGTGGGGCCCTGAGAAAGTACGTTGTTTCCCCGGTGAATTTGTGTCTTTGAACCGGGAGCTTGCCTATAGGTAAGCTAAGGCTGATGTCCTAACGGTTGAGTTCCCTGGCACCTTTGAGATCAACAAAGTGATATCCTAAGCAATGAAAGGAGGTGCTTACTTTTGAGTAATCCTGTCTAAGGATTGTGCTTTCCACACTGAAGGATACATCAGTCTCCAATATTGACATATTTATTTCCTTTTCTTTGTCTCCCCCCACCACCAACTGAACCCAAACCATATAAATTAAGCTTATTGTTCCTATTTGACCCCTGAATTTGTTAAGCATCTTTATTATGCTATATCAGGGGTGGCCAAACTGCGGCTCAGGAGCCGCATGTGGCTCTCAAAGCCCCCGCCACCCCATTGGCCAGCTTGGGTAAGGCATTTGTCTCTTTAAATCACTCCTCCAAGCTAACCAAGCCAGCTTGGAGCATGTATTTAAACAACGTTGCTTTCCTTCCACCTCTCCCTCCCTCTTCCCTCTCCCATCTTCCTTCCTCCCTCCCTTCCAACATCTGACATTAATGTCTTATGACTCTCAGACATCTGATGTTTATTCTGTGTGGCTCTCACGTTAAGCAAGTTTGGCCACCCGTGGGCTTTATAATTTACTGCTCATCTTCCACCTATATGTGTAGACTGTAATTTCCATTTTTGTCTCTGTCTTGACTCTAATTGGCCCGTCCTGGCAACTAACCTCGTCTGTTATATGTAATAGCTGAGGTCATTCTGTTTCACTCTCTGAAGAAGTGTGCTTGCACACAAACGTTTATACCTTGAATAACATTTCGTTGGTCTTAGAGAGAATTCAAACGTCGTTCTCCTGCTTCGAACCAACACGGCTGCCCACCTGGATCGACCACGGAATAAAATAACAATAGGCATCACTTTTGTGTGTTCACAGTGCTTTCTGGAGGAGATACTGTCACAACAACCTTGTAAGGTAGATTCAGTTCAGAGATCGCAGTGTCGGGAGCCAAAACTGGAAAGGAGTGGTTTGCTTAGGGCCCCTCACAAGCAGCCCTAAAATCCTTTCCCTGGGAGTAAACCCCATTGAGAAGTCTTAAGTTATATTCTGAGCGGATCTTCTTAAAATTGCATGGCCATCAGCTTTGAGCCCATGTGTGTTCTCTCCAGTTCATGGCCCAAGCACAATCTTGTACCTGCACCAACGTTCCTTCCCCCCTGCTTTACACATCTTCTTGTGTCCTAATTCCCAGTGGACAATCCTGGCGTTGCATGTACACCCCTTGAGGTAACTGCTCAACAAACTGGGTTTGTGTGTGCGTGTGTGTGCAGTTCTCAAGTCTTTAATGGAAATTAGTATCCTTTAATTGCCTTCCCCCCCATTTGTTCTTGCAGTGTGGGAGAGCAAAGAACAGCAGAGAAGTGGCTTCTTCACACTCTTGCTTGTGGGTGGTGTGAATTTTTAATCTGGTTTAGTAGGTCTGATGACAGAGGAAGGAGGAGGTGGATTGATCAGTGTTTGGGGGCGTGTGGTGCAAGTTTGAGTTCTGTGCTGTAAAAAGACCCTGTAAGCCAGGGGTGCGAAACATGCAGTCCGGGGGCCGAATCAGGCCCCCGGAGGGCTCCTATCAGGCCTGGAAGCAGCTGTCTGTCATCTGCTTCCTTCTCCCTCTCTTGTTTCCTTCGGCATAACACCTCACTTTGCAAGGCTTGCTCAATTGCACAGGAGCTACAGAGCAAAACCTCTGTTTTCTCCATTGGCTGAGGCTCCTCCCTTAGGGGGGAAGGCACAGCTTGTTTTTCCAGGCTCTCTCAATCGCACAGCAGAGCTACTGAGCCAAGTCTCTCTTTCTTCTATTGACTGAAGCTCCTCCCTCTCCTGGTCCCCTGGGGAAGGAAAAGGGCCAGAGCTTCCTTTGCCCAGTTCCCTGGATCCCATGGGAGAAAGTCAAAGAAAGCACCTTTAAGACTAACGAATGCTAATGTTTTAAGCATGTTTTAATTAAAAAAAAATCTTTAATTTGTCTTTGTCCTTTATAAAGTTTACATCTCTGCTACCTAATCTTAAATAGGCATACACATGGCCTGGCCTGACATGGCCCGGCCCAACCTGACAATAAGGTTGGGCCGACCCAACCAATAAGGTCTCATTTATATCAGATCCGGCCCTCATAACAAATGAGTTTGACATCCCTGCTTGTAAACTCTTTCTTTCCATTTCGCTTTCATCTCTAGTCGGTGAGACTTCCTTTCTTTCAGCGGTTCTGAATTCCCTGTATTGCCACCCGCACACCTGCAAATGTCTTTGTATAACCTTTGTAACCCTGAGGCTTGACTACTGTCATGTGCTTTACGCGGGTATGCCCTTGAAGACTGCTTGCAAACTTCGAAAAATACAGAATGCCACTGCTAGTGGGAACTGGACCAAAGTAAGCGTATTCCACCTAATCTGCAGTCACCCCATTGGTTACTGGTTAAATTCCCAGGCTTAATTCCAGGTGCCGCTGGGGGATCTCCTGATGGCACCTGGTTTTTGGCCACTGTGTGATACGGAGTGTTTGACTGGATGGGCTGCTGGCTTGATCCAGCGTGGCTTTTCTTATATTCTTCTATGCCCTTTGTAGACTGAGACCCACAAATGTAAAGGACCTTATCTCCCAATATTCTGCTTGTGCTGCCGGTCATCTGAACGAAGCGTTCTAAAGGTATCCCCTAGCAACCTGGCAGCTGCTCTTACCTGAGTGTTCTGTGCTGTGTCTCCCACCTGGTGGAACGGCCTGCGCATTAAGGTCAGGGAGGGCTCCCTCAGTCTTTTCATTCCACAAAAGGTATAAAACTGAACTCTGGAGGCCTTCTTTTTTAAAAAGGAAACAAAGCTGATTTTTTACTGCATTCTCTTCTAGTTCTTATAATTTGGATTTTTGCGTTAACTTACTTATACTGTTTCTTCTTGCATGGTTTTCTCTTTCTGTAATACGTGTTGGCCCAGACCTGGATAGCCCAGGCTTCTCTGATCTCACTGGATCTCAGAAGCTTAGCGGGGTTGGTCTTAATCAGTGCATGGATGGGAGACCACTCTCAAAATCTTACAACCTGAAAATCTTGTCAGTTTGGTGTAGTGGTTAAGTGTGCGCAGGGGTGGAATTCTAGCAGGAACTCCCTTGCATATTAGGCCAGACACTCCTGATGTAGCCAATCCTCCCAAGAGCTTGCAAAAAAGAGCCTTGTAAGCTCTTGGAGGATTGGTTACATCAGGGGTATGTGGACTAATATGCAAAGGAGCTCCTGCTAGAATTCCACCTCTGAGTGTGCAGATTCTTATCTAGGAGAACCGGGTTTGATTCCCCACTCCTCCACTTGGAGCTGCTGGAATGGCCTTGGGTCAGCCAGAGCTCTCACAGGAGTTGTCCTTGAAAGGGCAGCTGCTGTAAGAGCTCCCTCAGCACCGCCCACCTCACAGAGTGTCTGTTGTAGGGCGGGGGGGAGGGGAAGGTAAAGGAGATTGTGACCACTCTGACACTCAGAGTATAGGGCAGGATATAATTCAATATCTTCTTCTTCTTGTCCTTAAAGTGCTGCTAGACTCAAATCTTGCTCTTCCATGTATTTCTGGGCAAAACTCGAAAGTAGGTAATGTAAATACGGTGCCCAGAGTGGGCAATATAAACACAGTGCTCATTCATAACAAAAGTGGTTATAATACCAGGGCTTTTTTTGAGCAGAAATTCACAAGAATACAGTTCCGTCTGCCTTGGCATCAGGGGTGTGGCCTAAGATGCAAATGAGTATCTGCTGAGCTTTTTCTACAGAAAAGCCATGTGTGAAACAATGGTGATGTCAGGAGGTGTGGCTCATATGCAAATGAGTTCCTGCTGGGCTTTTTTCCGGAAAGAAAAGCCCTGGATAATACTGTCTTCCAGGTCAGGCTGAATTCACGGAGCATCCATGTAGGGGCAAGAAAGGAGTCGTCTCTGTTTAAAGCCCTGGCTGGAACTATTAAACTAGTTAATGAAGACTGATACAGCAGTATCACAATGGAGTCTCCCTTTGAAAGCAGCTTTTATTGAAGAGATGTTTTGTTTTGTCTGAACTTTTGTAAAAATATTGATGGATGGATCCCTCTGCCACTCATAAATATTATAAATAAATAGGCCACAGATGTCATTTGGTAACATCGCCATCCTAAGTGGAGTTGATGTCCTTCTAAGCCCATTGACTTTGCTGGGATTAGAAAGGTATTAGTCTTCTTAGGACAGCACTGAAAGGGTCCTGGTGACTCCCTCAATCTGGTCTCTTTCTTCCCATGCCTACAGAGCTTCTTTGCATGTAGTGTGGCAGTCTGTTCTGAAGCCCCTCAGAATGACGGGAAAGCTTGTCACTGACCTGAAGTCCTCCTTTTCTAACCATTGGGGTCATCTCCTTGCTTTCAGATGGTGGCTCTGGAGGACTACGCGGATCCGTTTGATACCAAAGAAGCGGCAGCCAGGGAGCCGGAAAGGGTGAAGAACGAGGGCTACATGGAACCGTACGAAGCTCAGAAATTGCTGGCAGGTATGTAAATACCCCATTTTCTGCTTTGATCCAGGAATCTGGAATAAGTGCTGGTTGGAATTTAAGTCTTTTTTATTATTATTATTATTACTTTTTATTTATATCCCGCCCTCTCCGCAAGCGGACTCAGGGCGGCTTACAACATTATAAAAACAATCCAGTAAAACATATAAAACCATAATTTACATATCAACTTTAAAACCATTCTATAGCGCTATTTCAGTCCAGTATAGGCGGTATTGACTTCTTAACTATGATCAGACAGTCTTTGAAGTGTGGAATGGAATCAGGGATGCAGCCTTCTGTGTTCTGTAACCTGCTGTTAAGGGAATGCTTGTGGTAGATAGATCATGTTCTCCAGGGCTTTTTTGGTAGCATATTAGGCCACTCCCCTTGATGTAGCCAATCCTCCAAGAGCGTACAGGGCTCTTAGTACAGGGCTTACTGTAAGTACCAGGAGGATTGGTTGCATCAGGGGTGTGTGGCCTAATATGCAAAGGAGTTCCTGCCATTGTTCCCTCTAAGCTGCAGAGTCTCGTGAGCAAAACTTCTACTTCGTGAGCTACTGGCATTAAAGTTGTGAGTTCTACTGCATGAATTATTGTGCTCTGGGGCCATTTCCCCTGAGCTAAGACAAAAATGTGTGAGCCGGAGGCTAAAAATCTGTGAGCTAGCTCACACTAACTCAGCTTAGAGGGAACACTGGTTCCTGCTGCTGGTTTGCAGGAACTGAAGGTGCTTATTCAAAGCCCAACAGACAGCTTTGGGGGTGTGTATATCTTGTGCAGATTCTCTAATGTTTACTAAAACGTGGGTAAAAGTTGGAATCTGGGGCCCAGTTCTTGTTGTCTGGTTTGGGGCCAGCCCCATGGCAGGGTCTGGAGTTTGAGCATTGCTACGAGAAGCTGGGTTGGAATTTGTTTCCGATTGGTTGCATGAAATTCCAGAAGAAGAAGATATTGGATTTATATCCCGCCCTCCACTTCGAAGAGTCTCAGAGCGGCTCACAATCTCCTTTACCTTCCTCCCAGTTTGGTGTAGTGGTTAAGTGTGCGGACTCTTATCTGGGAGAACCGGGTTTGATTCCCCACTCCTCCACTTGCACCTGCTGGAATGGCCTTGGGTCAGCCATAGCTCTGGCAGAGGTTGTCCTTGAAAGGGCAGCTGCTGTGAGAGCCCTCTCCAGCCCCACCCACCTCACAGGGTGTTTGTTGTGGGGGAGGAAGGTAAAGGAGGTTGTGAGCCGCTCTGAGACTCTTCGGAGTGGAGGGCGGGATAGAAATCCAATATCTTCTTCTTCTTTTTCTCCCCCACAACAGACACCCTGTGAGGTGGGTGGGGCTGGAGAGGGCTCTCACAGCAGCTGCCCTTTCAAGGACAACCTCTGCCAGGGCTATGGCTGACCCAAGGCCATGCTAGCAGGTGCAAGTGGAGGAGTGGGGAATCAAACCCAGTTCTCCCAGATAAGAGTCCGCACACTTAACCACTACACCAAACTGGCTCTCCAGAACTGTGCTCTGGAAAAGGGAAGGGATATCACGTGGCCTCTTTCCTTCTCTGCTCCCAGAAGTTCAGAAGGGCAGTTCCGAGGACGGCTCCATTGTCGCCAAACCCTTGCACTTGTACGACACTCCATATGAAGGCTGCGAGAGCGACACGGAAGCCAAGAGGGAGCACCTGCCGGACATCCCCTTTCGCTACTCCTGGCTGCCTGAGGATGACGAACGGCCCCCCGAGGAATACGACCAGCCTTGGGAGTGGAAAAAGGACCGGATCTCCAGAGTATTCGCAGGTCTGTCTGATTGATTTAAAGTACTTACCTCCTTCTTTTCCCTTGATCTCCAGGACTGGGACTCAAAGTGGCTTACATTATTCTAAACAAAAAAGCACCTTAAATCTAAACGTCTGCTTTTAAGCGTTAAGTGTTACATTTGTATATCCAACCATTCATACAGTGGAGACCATGCACTAATTGCTTCTAATTTTCTGCCATGTCTCATCAACAATGAAAGGATATCCATCTCAGCTGTCTCAAGTAGTTCTTCAACCAAGGTCTCTCTCTCTCTCTCTTTTTTTTTTTTTTTGGTATTTCGTTGTGTTTCCAGAATCTTGCAAGTAATATTCTGGCTGACCTCACAATATGAATCAATAAGTATCTTACTTCTTTGGGAAACTCCGCTGAAAAGATATTCAATACAAAATGATTCTGGTATAAATGGAATTGTCATTTTAGAATTTTTCGTATCGTTTCATGAACCATATACCAATATTTTTTTACTACATCACGTAACCACCATACATGACAAAATGTTCCCATTTTGACATTTACACTTCCAGCACTTACTTAGATACATTAGAATAAATTTTAGCTCGTTTATTAGGGGCCATGTACTATCTGTCAAACATCTTATACAGATTCAGGTTAACGGATTTGGTCATTTTTACATTTATTGAAACAACCAGAATAAGTGGAAAAATAAGGTGATGAACTTAGTCCAGAATATTTGTGTATCTAGGCCTTTCAGTTACTTATATATTACTATGGGACATCTTTGTATGTTGTTTTAGATCATTTTTCATAATGGTAATATATGTTAAGATATGATGGTTTGATGAGATGAACATATGAAGCTGCCTTATACTGAATCAGACCTTTGGTCCATCAAAGTCAATATTGTCTTCTCAGACTGGCAGCGGCTCTCCAGGGTCTCAAGCTGAGGTTTTTCACACCTATTTGCCTGGACCCTTTTTTGGAGATGCCAGGGATTGAACCTGGGACTTTCTGCTTCCCAAGCAGATGCTCTACCACAGAGCCACCGTCCCTCCCCAGATGTTTTATAGAAATGTGATATTAAAAGACAGTTTGTTTTTATACTTCCCCCTCACCCCACCATTGATCAAAGTAATAAAAAACTTCAAATGGGAAATAAAAATCTAAAAGTCTGCTCTCCCTGTTGTGCTCCCTGTATGTTAAGCGCTGTTAAGTTGCTTTCAACTTACGATGATCCTATGAATGAATATCCTCCAGAATGGCTTCTTGGTAACAGCCTTGCTCAGTCTTCCTTGACCAGGGTGGGATTCTAGCAGGAGCGCCTTTGCATATTAGACCACGCACCCCTGATGTAGCCAATCCTCCAAGACATCTAAAAAAAGAGCCTTGTAAGCTCTTGGAGGACTGGCTATATCAGAGGTGTGTGGCCTAATATGCAAAGGAGTTCCTGCTAGAATTCCATCCCTGGATGGAACCAATCCATCTCCTGTTGAGTCTTCCTCTTTTCCTGCCACCTTCCATTTTCCCTTGCATGCTTGTCTTATCCTGTGAACCAGGGTTCCCTCTAAGAAGAAGAAGATGATATTGGATTTATATCCCGCCCTCCACTCCGAATCTCAGAGTCTCAGAGCGGCTCACAATTTCCTTTATCTTCCTCCCTCACAACAAACACCCTGTGAGGTGGGTGAGGCTGAGAGAGCTCTTACAGCAGCTGCCCTTTCAAGGACAACCTCTGCTAGAGCCATTCCAAGGCCATTCCAGCAGGCGCAAGTGGAGGAGTGGGGAATCAAACGCGGTTCTCCCAGATAAGAGTCTGCAAACTTAACCACTACACCAAACTGGCTCTCTGAGTTAGTGTGAGCTAGCTTTTCAGCCTCTGGCTCACACATTTTTGTCTTCGCTCAGGAAAAATGGCCCCAGAGCAAGCTAATGTATGCAGTCGCTCACAAATTTAATGCCACTACCTCACCAAGTGGAATTTTTGCTCACAAAACTCCACAGCTTAGAGGGAGCATTGTCTGTGACTCTTGTCTTCTCAGAATGTCACCAGAGTACAATAGCCTCAGTTTAGTCATTTTAGCCTCTAGGGGAGAATTCAGGCTTGATTTGATCTAGAACCCACTGATTTGTCTTTTTTGGTGGCCCGCAGTATCTGCAAAACTCCCCTCCAGCACCTCATTCTTTGTCATCCTACTTTACCGTGCAACTTTGCACAGCTGTACATAGTAATTTTGAATACTGTAGTATGGTAAATAAGATCCTTACACGCAAGGATGTGTCGCTGGTGCCTGAGATCAAGATAATCATTATCTTGATCTCAGGCACCAGCAACACATCCTTGCATGTAAGGATCTTATTTACACCTTTCATGGTTCCCCTTCCCAGTCTCTGCCTCTTTCTGATTCCTTGGTTGCAGCCTCCCTTTTCTTGCCGTTAGTCAACCCGAATAAACAGGCGTCGAGTCCTGCTTATTCCTTCCACTGCACGGCAGATCACTTAGCTTGCGGGCTTTGCATGCCGAGAATCACTCTGCCCCGTTTTGTCGGCCAGAGGACAGGCGACGAAGCACCATCTGTGTATGGCGGCCGTGACTCCCCAAGGCTGTCTGCCCCTACTCAGAGTGTGCTGCCTGAAGGGCACTTGGTGTAATTAGTAGACTGACCAAAGCCACCAAGTAATACACCGTCTTTCAGTTTGCAAAGATATATTATAAGGATTGTGTGCAACACATAATAACAATACAATAATAATAGAGGCCGGCGGTGCTAGGGCCTTTTAAAGCAACAGAAACGCCAAGGGGGCAAAAAATAGCATTAAGCAAAGAGTCCGATGTTCACACTGAAATGAGAAGCTTAATGCTGTGAGTAGAGAATGTAGAATTGGGTTCCGAAATAACCTTTTTTGTAGCATGAACTCCTTTGCACATTAGGCCACACCCGCCAGATGCATCCAGTCCTCCAAGAGCTTACAGTAGGCCCTGTACTAAGAGCCCCGTAAACTCTTGGAGGATTGGCTACATCAGGGGTGTGTGGCCTAATATACAAAGCCTTCCACTGTACTGCAGATCACTCGGCTTGCGGGCTTTGCATGCTGAGAATCACTGCCCTGTTCTGTTGGGAGAGTGCTTGAGGCGTTAAACTGAAGAAAGAATTTAAACATCATCAAAATCTAGAGAGATGTCTCTTTAAGAAAGTGGCTGCGTTGAAGCTACACTCCTCAGGAGCACCCCCCTTATGAATTTCAGTTGGACTGTTTCCAAGTTTGGACTTGCATCTGTTCATTTGGGGACAGGGTTTTTTTGGCCCCTTGGGGTTTCTGTTGCTTTAACAGGCCCTAGCACCGCCGATCTCTCTCATTATTGTATTGTTTATTATGTGTTGTACACAATCCTTATAATATATTTTTGCAAAATGAAAGACGGTGTATTACTTGGTGGCTTTGCTCAGCCTACTCAGAGCGTGGCCGCGCTCAGCAAGCGTACTGTCAGCTAGGCAAGTCTCCAGGCTGCCTCACTACAGTGTTCTTTCTTTTCTCTCCAAAATGGCTTGTCCAGTCGAGATCGAGGGGATCAAGGAGCTTCCGTGGCCGCCCCCCGTTGGACAGCTCGATAACATGGCGAATCACCTGGACGCAGAGGGACCGCCGATCCTTCAGAGCGTTGGTGCCAGATGCCTGCCTGAAGAGAGCCCACTGAGCCTCCAGAACGCCTGCTCCAGCTTTCCGGACTCCGTGGCTCAGTCCACTCCCTTGGACATCAGCGGTGGGTATCTCCAGAATTTGGAACAGGATGTTGCCAGCATTCAGATATAATATAACCGGCCCTGACCTGGATAGGCCAGGCAAGCCTGAGCTCATCAACTCTTGGAAGCTAAGCAGGGGCGACTCTGGCAAGTACTTGGATGGGAGACCTCCAAGGAATACCAGGGCTGGGAGGCAGAGGCAGGCAATAACAAGCCACCTCTCTGAACATCCAAGTAGGGACCACCAGAAGACAGCCATGACTTCCAGGCACATGCACACACATAAAGTGAAAATTATATATACAACCAGGGCTCTTTTTTTTTTGCAGCAGGAACTCCTTTGCATATTAGGCCACACCCCTGATGTAGCCAGTCCTCCAAGAGCTTACAGTAGGCCCTGTAATAAGCACCTTGTAAGCTCTTGGAGGATTGGCTACATCAAGGGGGTGTGGCCTAATACACAAAGGAGTTCCTGCTACAAAAAAAGGCCCTGTGTGCAACCAATATATAATACAACCAGAAGGCTTAGGACTCTGCAGTCGTGGCGTCTGTGCCATGGATGGAAAGATCCAGACAGTTCCTGCTTTAAATTTAGAAATTGATCCGTCTTTATTTGTTAGAAGCATAGCTTAGCTGTGACAGAGAGTTATGACCAGTGTTCTCTCTAAGCTGCGTTAGGGTGAGCTAGCTCACAGATTTTTAGCCTCCAGCTCACACATTTTTGTCTTAGCTCAGGAAGGATGACCCCAGAGCACACTAATTGATGCAGTCGCTCACAACTTTCATGCCAGTAGAAGAAGATGATGATGTTAGATTTATATCCCGCCCTGTACTTTGAATCTCAAGAGTCTCAGAGCGGTCACAATCTCCTTTACCTTCCTCACCGCACACACCCTGTGAGGTAGGTGGGGCTGAGAGAGCTCTTGCAGCAGCTGCCCTTTCAAGGACAACTCCTACGAAAGCTATGGCTGACCCAAGGCCATGCCAGCAGGTGCAAGTGGAGGAGTGGGCAATCAAACCTGGTTCTCCCAGATAAGAGTCCGCGCACTTAACCAGCACATCAAACTGGCTCTCAAAGTAGCTCACAAAGTGGAATTTTTTTCCCAAGACTCTGCAGCTTAGAGGGAACATTGGTCAGGACTGTATCTACTTGCAATAAAATTCCATGGCTGATGTCAGGAGCGTAGAAACAGTTGATAGCGAGACTTAAGTGGCTACTTTCCCGTCAAGCGTACCGAGGCTCAAAATGTGGCCACGTTAAAGGTGGTTTCGCCAGACCAGGGTTCCCCAACCCGGTGCCCACCAACACCTTTTCTGGCACTCGCCAAGTGCTTATGGGAGGGGGGCAAGGCCAGGAAGGGCTTTTATCCAGCAAGGCTTCTGGTTGAGTGTTGAAGATTTGATTGGCTGGGTAGCTTTTTGGAACATGTTTCTTTTGTAGCAGCTGGCCCCACTGCAGTTAGAAACAGTCCCCATTAATGTCCTTGCCTCGGTTTTTTTCTGTCTGATGCGGGAAACGGCTTCAAAGATGCAAACAAACTGGTAACAAAATATAGGAGAAAAGACTTGAGGCAGAAGTATGCATAAATGACAAAGAGCATATTCTTATATCCTCACTCTGAGTTATAAAAATACTAATAAGACTTAGTGTAAATAAGTCCTTCATTCAGAATGCTCCTGGTATGTTGCCTTGAACGCTATGAAATGTAGGGTTTCCCCCCTGATTCTCTCATCATAAACTCGTCCTCTCTGGCCCTGCCTGATGCCTTTTCTAGTCATCATAAAGCAGGGTATCACATTCCTTGCCTTTCTCCCCCTGTCTGTCATCCTGTTATTCTGCATGACCCTTGCTTGCCCTACATTTGCCATCGCTTACTCCAGATGTGCCATCAGTTGCCATCACGACCACCTTTGCTTGCCTTTCCGATAATGCATGGCTGTATGTTTTTGCCCTCAGGCAAGGGGGTGGTGAAGAGTGAATCGCTGTCTGGCGCAGAGAAGGGGAACAGCTTGTGCTGGCTGAGCGTGGAACCCGGGTTGACTTTTGGCGAACGGGTCAACCCCACTTTGCCGCTGGAGAGCCAGGCGTGAGTAGCTTGCCGGTGGGGCAGAGGGAGGCTGGTTTTCAAGTCCTGTTTGCCTGCTGGGTACAGTGGTTGTCTCCATTGCAAAATAAGTCATGTGGTCCTCAGGAAACCCTCAATACATCCCACCATTGATACCATTCACGGCCTGACCTAAGCCACCAGAACGTGTACTCCAAAGTTTCCACATTTGGAAGGACCTCTTCTGCTAGTAGGAAAACAAGCTCAGCTGCAATGGCATGAACACTTTATTATTATTATTGTTATCCTAGTGGACTTCTGTAGCAGTGCCTCACAAACAAGAACTCTGCATGCTCTCTGGGCCTTCGCAAGCAAAGAGGGAACCACAGAAACAGAAACCTAAGGACAGGGGTGGCCAAATTTGCTTAGCATGCGAGCCACAAGAATGAATGCTATTTTGAGAACATGGTTTTGAATTTGTGGTCATTTCAGATACCAAACGTTTATAACTTTGAGTTACTAGAATTTTTTTGTGCCGCTGTGAGATTAGAAATTGCATCCGAATGGAAATCTCTTAAGTGCCTATCTGTTTTGAACTGGCATATTAAACTCCAGGAAAGGTAACAAGACAAGATAACAGATTCAGCTAAGCAACAAAGCTCTGAATTCTATGAATCTTCCTTTTTAAGGGTGTGGCTCCCATATTTAGATTACCTGGCCTCCACGAATCAATATTCTTCTCATTTGGAAGTCATCAGTGCGATTTATTAAGTTGAAAGTCTTACGGTAGTTTATAATCTCCCTGGATTGATCTTTGAAACAATATTTTTCTTGGGCAGGGCAGGAATACTTGGCTGTTTGTGTTTCAAATGAAAATTGTTTACATGCTACTATCCTATTTTAGTACTATAGTACCAAACTCCTTATTGTCTGATATATGTATGTATTGTTTCTCATCAGTAATAAACGTTTATTTTAAAAATTTAAGAAAAGAAAAGGAAAATAATAAATTCTAGACATTTGAGAGCCACAAGACATGAACATCAGCAGAAGGAAAGAAGGAAGATAGGAAGGAAGGAAGATAGATGGGGAGAGGGAGGAGGGGAAGATGAGGAAAGGGAGGAGGGGGAAGGTGGAAAGAAAGCAACTTTAACTTTAAACATATTCTCCAAGTCACCAGCTGGCTTGGCTCAGAGAAATGATTTAAACAGAGAAATGCCTTCTCCAAGGGTGATGAGGGCTTGGAGAGCCACACAATATGTGTAAAGAGCCACATGTGGCTCCCAAGCCACAGTTTGGCCACCCCTTTCTAATGAGAATCATTGGGGTGTATCCAACCAACTGCAGGCTTTATAAAGCAGGACTTCCTGCTTCCCCCATTTTCCTGCATCCCACTGAGCCCTCCCCCAGTTTTCCCCCCCTGGGGTTCAGTTGACTTTTGGGACCAATATCGAATGCAAAGAACGACTCTGCCTTATCTGGGGAAGAAGGGATTGGCAGAAATCACTGGCTCCTCTTTCTCTAGCGGCAATGCTGCTCCATTGGTGGGAATATGTGGTTGGATACGCCCCATAATGCAAGGGATCCACAACCTTTCCGAACCTGCGGGCACCTTTGGAGCTGTGACACAGGGTGGCAGCTACAAAATGGCTGCCACAGGAGGCGGAGTCTCCCATAACATTTCAGGGAATAAGATCATGGACAGTTCCAATAGTAACTCTTTGACTTTCAGGTAGAATCAGTTTTAACGAGATGCCTTTTAAAACTGAATATGCCCTTATTATCTTCACTTACCTTCAGACCTTTGTGCTGTGGTAGCAGCTTCTGCCGAAGCAACTTCAAAAAAAAAAAAAGAAATCTGCCCAGCCAATCATACCACCAGGGGCCAATCAGACGCTCTGCTGGGTAGAAGCTGCACCCAGTTTCTAAAAATGTTTGCTGGGCTTCAGGAAAGGGGTCAGTGAGTCCTGTGGCACCCACCAGCACTGTGTTGGGGGATCCCTGCCAACTTTTTGGCAGAAGTTCAGGCCGTGTGGTGGTGGTGTCATCTAGGGTAGAAACTGGTCAGATCGCCCAAGGTGGCACCTGGTCCAGTCAGAAGCCCTTGAAGGGGACCACCAGGGCTTTTTTTTGTAGCAGGAACTCCTTTGCATATTAGGCCACACCTCTCCAATCCCCCAAGAGTTTACAGTAGGCCCTGTACTAAGAGCCCTGTAAGGTCTTGGAGGATTGGCTACATCGGGGTGTGTGTGGCTTAATATGCAAGGGCAAAAAAGCCCTTGAGGGGGACCACCATTCATGTGGTTGCCAGCAGAGACCAGCGATTCCTCGGGACATCAGTGGTCAGATGTATTTGACCGGAGCCCTTAGGCCTGAGCCGCACAGGCCTCTGGCTCTGTATTTATTTGTTTCTTTTTTTCCCCCATTTCTTTTTTGGTATTGAATTTGTATCCCGCTTCTCCAGCCAGAGGCTCCCGAAGCGGCCTTGCAGAGGCCTGACTGAACGCTTGCCTCCCCCCTCAACAGGTGGTATCATGGGACCCTGAGCCGGGTGGATGCAGAGGGGCTGCTGCGGCTGTGCCGGGAAGCCAGCTACCTGGTGCGGGACAGCGAGAGCATCCACAACGCCTTCTCCCTCTCCCTCAAGTGAGTGAAGGGCCTGCTGGGGACAGGCTGGTCTCGGCCTGTGGTGAACGGTTTGGGGGCTATTGTGAGGATCAGAGGCCTTTTGGGTACTGCAAAGTGGGGTCTTGCTTTGCCCCTCTGCTCTGGATTTCTCATTTCCTGAAATCGAGATGACTTTCTAGGGTGGCGTTTCGGAGGGGGACAGGCCGGTTGGCCAGGGGTGATTATTTGGGAGGGACGGTGGCTCAGTGGTAGAGCATCTCCTTGGTAAACAGAAGGTCCCAGGTTCAATCTCTGGCATCTCCAACCAAAAAGGGTCTAGACAAATAGGCATGAAAAACCTCAGCTTGAGACCCTGGAGAGCCGCTGCCAGTCTGAGTAGACAAGACTGACTTTGATGGATCATGGGTCTGATTCAGAATAAGGTAGCTTCATATGTTCATATGATCTTTAAGGGGAGGGATTGTGGCTCAGCGGTAGAGCAACTGCTTGGTAAGCAGAAGGTCCCAGGTTCAATCCCCGGCATCTCCAACTAAAAAGGGTCCAGGCAAATAGGCATGAAAAACCTCTGCTGGAGACCGTGGAGATCCGCTGCCAGTCTGTGTAGACAGTACTGACTTTGATGGACCGAGGGTCTGATTCAGTAGAAGGCAGCTTCATACGTTCATAGGTTCATTGTTGGGTTAAATGTAAAAAATAATAATAATTTGACTTGGAAGTACAGAAGCTTTATGCAGTATCCCCGACACTCCACATTTCCTGGTTAAGGGGGAAAATGCTGTTCAAACAAATTACAAAGATGACCTGACTCCAGTAGTAACAAGAGAAAGAAATTTTATATACAAAAATAGATGCACATTTTACATGACATATTCATGTAGGTTCATTTAACTTATTGGGAACAGATTAGCTTCAAAAAGATTAACTTGCTACAGCTCCAGGCCCAAGTAAGAGAGAGAAGAAGAAAAGAGGTCCCATACATGGCTTTTTTTTGTAGCAGGAACTCCTTTGCATATTAGGCTGCACCCCCCTGATGTGGCCAATCCTCCAAGAGCTGTAATAAGAGCCCCGTAAGCTCTTGGAGGATTGGCTAATATGCAAAGGAGTTCCTGCTACAAAAAAAGTCCTGGTCCCGTATAAGATGCAGCCGAAGGTAAGCAAGGGCCAAAGTGGCTCAACATCTAACTAGTTAGAGGGTGGGACCAACTGCCAAGGGTACCCGTGTAGAAGTATTCTCTTAACCCTTTCCTTCCCAAATCCTTTTCCACACACAGTTACGGTATCCAACAATTACGGGAGTTGGGAACATTTTCAGAGGGCAGGTGTGTTGGTCTGTACAGGGGCTTAATTTGAGCCCACCTTTGAAACCAACAAGATTTTTAGAATGCAAGCTTTCGAGAGCCAAAGGTCCCTTCATCAGATACCAAAGCGGAATATTTGTACAGCTCGAAAGACTTCAGGAAAAAATAGTTTCCTCCCCCGCTTTGCTTTGTGTTGGGCAGAAATTGATCTTTTTGTCCTGACATGTATTGTGGTGGGGAGTTCTGTCAGGTCGCCAATATGGTGACCCTGTAGGGGTTTCATGGCAAGATATGGTTCAGAGGTGGCTTGCCATTGCCTGCCTCTGCGTAGTGACTCTGGACTTCCCTGGGGGTCTCCCATCCAAGTACTACTAACCAGAACTGACCTTGCTTAGCTTGAATATAAATGAGTCGAATACATATATATCTATTTAAAAATATGTCATTGGTATTTTCACTTGGGTCTCCCAGGTATATCAGGGATTTTTCAGGATACCAAAAAATTGGACCCCCAAAATCTCAGATATAGTTGGGAGTAACTGGGAATATCGGGCGCTGGCTTTTACTGGTTCCCAGGGCTGTTCCCGCCATTTTTTGTGTGTCTTTTGTGGCTTCCCTGGTTACTTTAGGTATCATTCTGTCAGCTGTGTTTTTGTTGTTGCTTTTAAAGTTCTTTTTTGCTGGAATTGATTTGTGTCAGTGTATTTGTAGTCTTGTATGTTACATTAAGATTCTCATGGTTTACGTAGGTCAAGATTCTTGTGTTTTACATAGTTTCAGATTCTTGGGTAATCAAATGAGTTCAAATTCTTGGGTTTCATATAGGTTTTGATTCTTGGTTGTTGTTGTTTTTTTTACATTGGTTGGGCCTAGTAATAGCTTGCAACAGCTTTTCTGTGGGGGGAGATTCCTGGATTTTACATTTTTGTTTCATTTTTTCTCCATAGGAAAAAATGGGGGGACAGCTGGAACACTTTGTTTAGGGGCCCATAGAATTTGACCCTTTGGTACAATTGACTTGAAACTTGGGGGTTACTGAAAGGACAGGTACCGGTAGCTCCCTTGCAGTTTCATGACCAGTACCTTTCAAGACAACCCTCCCCCCACCCCGCCTCCCCTGAAAGATTCCCCTTAGGGAATAGTGGAGCCGAAAAATTTCAGACCTCCCCCCCTTCAAAACCCTGGATCCTGAATACTGTACTGGTATTTGGGACTTGAGAAACAGGGAATACTGATATTTTTTTATTCCAATATATATCCAGATCTGAAAAAATACCTTTTTTTGTTGTTGTACACCTCAATATATATTGCTAGTTTATTTTATTATGTATACTTCACTTTTCTCCCCAGTGGGGAGACAGAGTAGCTCACCATACCCCGCCCCCCCTTTATATTTGACCCTCACAACAGCCCTGTGAAGTAAGTTGGGTCGAGAGAGACTGACCAGTCCAGTGTCACCCAACAACCTTCTGGGGCAGAGTGAGGATTCAAACCTGGGCCTCTGAGATATTCATCCACTACTCTAATCACTACACCATGTTGGCTCTCATGAATGATGTTGACTATAGAGGTCTTTTTGCAGGGAGGTAGGCAGGCAGTTGCCTAAAATTAGGAAAGTTGCTCAACATTTGTCTTTACGTTTTTTAGAATAATATTTAGGTTTGTGATTTAATATTTCTCCAATTAACATTTCAGAACCTAGTGTGTTTAATTCAGGTTTTAGAAATCATAACTCAAATGAGTGTCCAGTTCTACTTCATTTCTAAAGCATTGCTCTAGAGTAGCATGATTTAGCCTCTCAGGAGACTGTTTCACCGCAACCCCTGATGCATGCTTGAGAGATGGATGCAATATCGGGAAAGAGCTTGAGCGATGGATGGAATGTTGGGGAGATGGATGGAATGTTGGGGAGATGGATGGAATGTTGGGGAGATGAATGGAATGTTTGAGGAGAAGGATGGAATGTTTGGAGATGGAACGTTTTGAAAGAACTAAGAGAGGAGCCACTTACTGAACTGACAGTCCGTTTCCCTCTCCCCCCCCCCCCCTTGATGTAGGAGCAGCCAGGGCTTCCTGCACATGAAACTCTTGCCAACAGAAGATAACAAGTTCATCCTGGGGCAGCATAGCCCCCCCTTTGACAACGTCCCTGAGATCATCCACCACTACGCCAGCCACAAGCTGCCCATCCAGGGAGCAGAGCACATGACCTTGCTCTACCCGGTTGTCACTCGATCTTCCAGTTGTCTTGCAGCAGAGCAGTGACTTCCAGAGGCAGACCTGGAACGGAGATGCGTCTGGGCTTTCGGGTGGCAATTTGAGCATCAGGCAAGAACGGAACGTTTTGGGGGCTCCCTGGACTGCGTTTGGTTGCACAAACTTGACGTGGTCAGTGGCCAAAACAACTGGACCAAAAATGTTGGATGTTTTATAAACGTTCTATCCTTTGCTATGACTTTGCAGGAGGAACTGCATTTTGCATGCTGTAGCCAATTTGGAGAGCTGGTTAATGCTGTGGTATGTTAAAGGCAGGAAGAGATCAATTCTCAGACTGGAGGGGCTGTAATTCCAGAGATGGATGGCATCTCGAAGGGTTATGGAGTGCAACCCTTTCCCTTGTCCCAATCCTGTAAGGTATTCATTCCAAGCTGGTTCACCCATACATATCAGATGTTGACTGTAGCATTGGTGGATGATGGGCATATATGTATGAGGCTTTGCGGGTTGTCCTTTGGAGATCATTTAAAGTCAGGTTCAACACAAGGCTCCCCAGTGGAGACAGATGACATGAATGGCTGGGAAGAAGAAGAAGAAGAAGATACTGGATTTATATCCCACCCTATACTCTGAATCTCAGAGTCTCAGAGCTGTCACAATCTCCTTTACCTTCCCACACACACACACAACAGACACCCTGTGAGGAAAGTGGGGCTGAGAGAGCTCTCACAGCAGCTGCCCTTTCAAGGACCACTCCTACGAAAGCTATGGCTGCCCCAAGGCCATTCCAGCAGCTGCAAGTGGAGGAGTGGGGAATGAAACCCAGTTCTCCCAGATAAAAGTCCATGCACTTAACCACTACACAAGACTGGAAGCATCAGTCTGCAAGAGGATCACACAACCATGCATGCAAACCAGCTTTTGGTCTTCTTTTGGTTTTGCCACTCGCCCTGGAACTCCTCCAGCTATAATGGTTTCCTCCTCGTTCTTGATCTTGGTTTCTCATTCTCTGCTGCTCCAGACCTGGCTGGAAGATCCTGGAAAGTCTTCCATCCAGGATGGAATCCAGTGGGGATGGGATTGACTTCGCTGCTTCACAACAGCCTCGGCCCTTTCCTCGGCCGAGGGAATGGAATTAGCTGGGACGTGTCTTACGGCTTCGCTGGCACATGGCGGTTCCGGGCAGGTTTCCCCTAGGAGCGTGAACA
Organism: Heteronotia binoei; assembly: GCF_032191835.1. NCBI lineage: Eukaryota > Metazoa > Chordata > Lepidosauria > Squamata > Gekkonidae > Heteronotia > Heteronotia binoei. Next base: position 30,745,011 of record NC_083241.1, read on the forward strand.
ACCTGCGTAGCCCTACACATTCCACCTGCCGATGCCTGGGGAACTTCAGAGAGGGACTCACAGAGGATTCCACCAGCTCACCCTCCCGGCAGTGATTCGATGGAGATATAAAAAGATCAGGATTTAGGGAGCGACAGAACGACGGTTTTAAAAAGGAGTTGTTTTGCATGTATCGGTATCCTTATTATGAGTTTACCCAAGGTGCATTGTGAAAACCTTATTGGGTATTAATCAGCTGGTCTATTTGTGTCTTTTTTCCAAGAAATGATAATAAAAATATATTGATAATACTTGGATCCAGTATTCTTCATCATTATAAATAAAACAAGCACAACCAAGACACAAAGTGTGTTTGCACAAAGCTTTCCTCCCTTTTTGCAGCAGTCATGATGGCGTTTTCTGGAGTTCAGGGGTGCCCAGCAATGCTCTCTCTCTGCAGTGCTGTGCAGTCTTGTGAGCTACTGGCATTAAAGTTGTGGGCTACTGCATACATTAGTTAGCTCTGGGGCTATTTTTTCCAGAGCCCCGTGGCGCAGAGTGGTAAAGCTGCAGTACTGCAGTATGAGCTCTCTACTCACAACCTGAGTTCGATCCCAGCAGAAGCTGGGCTCAGGTAGCCGGCTCAGGGTTGACTCAGCCTTCCATCCTTCTGAGGTCGGTAAAATGAGTACCCAGCTTGGGAAAAGTATAGATGACTGGGGAAGGCAATGGCAAACCAACCCGTAAGATGTCTGCCGTGAAAATGTTGTGCAAGCAGCGTCACCCCAGAGTTGGAAACGACTGGTGCTTGCACAGGGGGACTACCTTTACCTTTTAAGACAAAAATGTGTGAACTGGAGACTAAACAACTGTGAGCTAGCTCACACTAACTCAGCTTAGAGGGAACATTGCTCCCCAGTCTTTTTGAACCTGCAGGCATATTTGGGTTTTGACAGAGTGTGCTGGGTGCAGCCACAAAATGGCTGCCTCAGGAGGCGGAGCCAGCCAGACGATGGCTGCTGCAGCTTCCCATCAGTCACAGGTGGAAGATTCTTGTGCTGTGGTGGCAGCTTCTGCACCACCAATCAAATCACAAGTAGCCAATCATATGCCTTGCTAGGTAAAAGCCCCAACTGGCTCCACCCACTTTATAAATACAAGTGGTGGTGGGCACCAAGAAAGGTGGTGGTGGGCAACAGGGTGCCCACGTTCACCATGTTGGGAACCCATTAACGCAGCTGTGTTCCAGCGGCATGGTTTGTTTTTTTGGTGAAGAAGAGTTTCTGTAAAGGGCTGTCTCAAATGTTACAGATTTAAGGAGCGACCTTAGGAATATAAGAGAAGCCATGTTGAAGCAGGCCAATGGCCCATCCAGTCCAACACTCTGTGTCACACAGTGGCCAAAAAATCCAAGTGCCATCAGGAGGTCCACCAGTGGGGCTAGAAGCCCTCCCACTTTGCCCCCCCAAGCACCAAGAATACAGAGCATCACTGCCCCAGACAGAGAGTTCCAACAATATGCTGTGGCTAATAGTCACTGATGGACCTCTGCTTCATATGCCCATCCAGTCCCCCCTTGAAGCTGTCTATGCTTGTAGCTGCCAACACCTTGTGCAGTGAATTCCACGTGTTAATTACCCTTTAGGTGAAGAAGTACTTTTATCCGTTCTAACCCGACTGCTCAACAATTTAATTAAATGTCCACGAGTTCTCGTATTGTGAGAAAGGGAGAAAAATCCTTCTTTCTCTACTTTCTTCATCCCATGCATCATCTTGTAAACCTCTATCACGTTACCCTGCAGTCGACGTTTCTCCAAGCTAAAGAGCCCCAAGAATTTTAACCTTTCTTCATAGGGAAAGTGCTCCAACCCTTTAATCATTCTAGTTGCCCTTTTCTGCACTTTCCCCAGTGCTTTAATATCTTTTTTGAGGTGCAGTGACCTTATCACTGACAGACTTATGAAAGAACTCAACAGGTGTGGCATTCATAGAAGTGTTGTGGGGGGCGGGAATCATCTTTGTAGTGTGTAAATTTGGGTTGTCCCCTTGGGGCCCTGCAGCAGGAAGATGGTTTGGCTGTATGTCAAGGAGCCAGTGTTGCCACGTCCCTCTGGCCTTGGGTCAGCCATAGCTCTTGTAGGAGCTGTCCTTGAAAGGGCAGCTGCTGTAAGAGCTCTCTTAGCCCCACCTACCTCACAGGGTGTCTGTTGTGGGGGGGAGGAAGGTAAAGGAGATTGTAACCGCACTGAGACTCTTGAGTGGAGGGCAGAATATAAATCCAACGTCATTGTCTTCTTTCTCCTCCTCCTCCGTCTCTATCAGGAAATTCTTCCTAATGTTGAGCTGGAAACTCTTTTGATTTAATTTCAACCTGTTGGTTCTGGCCTGACCTTTTGGGACAACAGAAATTCTGCACCATCCTCTATATAAGGATCTGTTTGTTTTCAGATTCTTGCCTGTTGGGGGGAGGGTAATTGGAGAAGGAGAGGAGTGGTCTGGCGTCCCTGCAGGAGCCCAAGTGTGGTTTCCCTGGGCTGCTGTAACACAATAAACCAGACTTAGGTAAAAATGTGTAGCATTTATTAAACGTTTAAAGAATAATTGTGTTACTAGGCAACACAAACTATTAAAGCAGCTTAAAACAAAGAAGCCACTTTTATTATCCAACACTTTGATCTCTGGTATTCGATGGCACAACCTTCAAGTCTCAGAGTCCTGGATAAAGGCTACTGCATACATTAAGCCTTCTTTAGCCAGTTTGGTGTAGTGGTTAAGTGCGCGGACTCTTATCTGGGAGAACCGGGTTTGATTCCCCACTCCTCCACTTGCACCTGCTAGCATGGCCTTGGGTCAGCCATAGCTCTGGCAGAGGTTGTCCTTGGAAGGGCAGCTGCTGTGAGAGCCCTCTCCAGCCCCACCCACCTCACAGGGTGTCTGTTGTGCGGGAGGGAGATAAAGGAGATTGTAAGCCGCTCTGAGACTCTTCAGAGTGGAGGGAGGGATATAAATCCAATATCTTCATCAACCTCACAGGGTGTTTGTTGTGCGGGAGGAAGGGAAAGGAGATTGTGAGCCACTCTGAGACTCTTCGGAGTGGAGGGCGGGATATAAATCCAATATCTTCTTCTTCTTCTTCTTTAGGGCAGGGGTGGCCAAACTTGCTTAACGTAAGAGCCACATAGAATAAATGTCAGATGTTGAAGAGCCACAAGGAAGGAAAATAGATGGGGGAAGGGGAAGAAGGGCAAAGTGGAAAGAAAGCAACTTTAATTTTAAACGCACTAGCTGGCTTGGCTTGGAGAAGTGATTTAAAGAGACAAAAGCTGACCGATGGGGCAGTGCGGGGCTTCGAGAGCCACACAATATGTGTTAAAGAGCCACATGTGACTCCCGAGCCACAGTTTGGCTACCTCTGCTCAAGGGAGCCGTTTGCGGCAGTGCAAGCTGAACATTGGCCAGGCCTCAGCCCATAGAAATCACCACGTTTGAATGGCATCTCTCTGCATCTGGCCCAAGGATAGTCTCAAGCCGTCTGGTGTCAGGTGATGGTCCGAATCCAATGAGGGTGCGTTCTTGCTGGAACCCTTGGGAAAATCACAACATTGCTCCTGCTTCCCTCCCCACCTCCCATTCAGTGGATCACAGTGTCCCAAGAAGAGCTAATGGTCATGGTTTAACTAGGGGTGGCCAAACTTGCTTAATGTAAGAGCCACACAGAATAAACATTAAGACGTTTGAGAGTCACAAGACATTAAAGACCTTGAAGGAAGGAAGGCAAATAGATGGGAGAAGGGTGAGAGAGGTGGAAAGAAAGCGACTTTAACTTCAAATGCATTTTCCAAGCTGCTGGCTGGCTTGACTGGGAGAAGGGATTGAAAGAGACAAACACCGGGCAATGGGGCAGCGGGGGCTTTGAGAGCCACGCACTAGGTGTGAAAGAGTTACATGTGGCTCCTCACCCACAGTTTGGACATCCCTGCTCAACAAGAATAGGTAGCCAGACCCTGCGACGAGGCCTTTCCCCCCTTTGGCTGGACACAGCTTCCCCAAACAGCTCAGGACAGTGTTTCTTGCAACTGAAACTGGGAGGGGGGGGCAGTTTAGAAACTTCTCTCTAGGAGAGTCCTGTTAATACATCTCATCTTTCCAGGCAGTCAGCCAGTGCCTGTCACGACTCCGCTGCTTCCCCGCTGCGATGTGGGGGCAGGAGAGAAGACTGTGAGTGTTTGGAAGGCTGTCACTAATTTGTAGAGAAGGAAAAGGGAACATTAAAAAAAAATGAATCTTATTTTTCTTTTCGGTGCGTGGATTGACAGCGCAGACTCACGGACAAGAGCCAGAATGTGGAATCTCTTCTCTGCTTCTAGGGATTCCTACAGAGTGCTTTGGTTGTGGCCTGAGAGGGTGGCGGCTTTCTTCCTTGCTCTTAATAGAATTGGCAGAGAACAGATGGTGTTGGAAAGGCACCAAGCACGGATTCAGTGGGTGTGAAGTCCTGACCTGGATAGTGCAGGCTAGCCTGATCGCATCAGATCTTGGAAAGCTAAGCAGGGTTGGCCCTGGCTAGTATTTGGATGGGAGACCTACAAGGAATACCAGGGCTGGGAGGCAGAGGCAGGCAAAGGCAAATCACCTCTAAACATCTCTTTCCTTTAAAACCTCATGGGGTTGCCATAAGTCAGCTGTGACTTGATGGCCTCCTCCTCCTCCTTCTTCTTCTTTTTTGGTGTAGTGGTTAAGTACAGGGACTCTTATCTGGAAGAACCAGGTTTGATTCCCGACTCCTCCACCTGCAGCTGCTGGAACGGCCTTGGGTCAGCCATAGCTCTGGCAAAGGTTGTCCTTGAAAGGGCAGCTGCTGTGAGAGCTCTCTCAGCTCCACCCACCTCACAGGGTGTCTGTTGTGGGGGAGGAAGATAAAGGAGATTGTGAGCCGCTCTGAGATTCGGAGTGGAGGGCGGGATATAAATCCAATATCTTCATCTTCTTCACCATCATCATCACCATCCCATGCTGACCTAAGCTGTGCAAGACACCAGGGATGCATTCGCACTAAACTAAATACTGTGTTTTGCAACTGGATTTTTACTGTGTGAAAATAGCAAACATGCCATTCCAGCAGCTGCAAGTGGAAGAGTGGGAAATCAAACCCTGTTCTCCCAGATAAGAGTCGGTGCACTTAACCACTACACCAACGAAGGGAGTGAGAGGCGGAAAGAAAGCAACTTTAAATGCATTCTCCAAGCTCCCTGCATCGGCTGGCTTGGAGAAGGGATTTAAAGAGAGAAATGACTTCTCCAAGCTGGTCAATGAGGCAGTGGGGGCTTTGAGAGCCTCACGATATGTGTGAAAGGGCCACATGTGGCTCCCAAGCTGCAGTTTGGCCACCCCTTACCTAGAGGCTGGACAGACTGCCTTTTATCAAATTGGTGTCTTCGTACCGGAAAACTATCTAGTTGTATATATAAAAAAATGTTTATGTTGAAAAGACTTTGAATCCGGAATTATGATTTCTTTGAATTTTGAGTTGAAAGTGTTCATAAAGACAGACTATATGCTGAAAAGACAGGGTGATTTGTATTTATTTCGTTGAATTATAACGAAGAGTATATGTGGTGTATTGTTGTTTTCCCACCTGGAGGTTGGCAACCCTAATTAATGCCTTAGAGTCCACCCTCCAAAGCACCCATTTTCTCCAGGGGAATTAATTGCTGTCACCTGGCAAGTAGTTGCGATTCTGAGATATCTCCAGGCGCCACCTGGAGGCTGGCAACCCTACCATAGAGTCCCCCCCCCAAAGCAGCCGTTTCCTCCCAGGGAACTGATCTCTGTAGTCTGCAGATGAGCTGCGATTCCAGATCTTCAAGCCCCACCTCGAGGTTGGCAACTTTATAATTCCCGCTGGAGAAAATGGTTGATTTGGAAGGCAGGCTCTATGGCAAGGGTGGCCAAACTTGCTTAATGTAAGAGCCACATAGAATAAATGTCAGACATCTGAGAGCCTCAAGACATGATCCTCAGATGTTTGAGAGCCAAAAGGAGGGAAGGAAGGAAAAGTGGAAAGAAAGCAAATAGATGGGGGAGGCGGGGAGGAAGGGAGCTGTGGAAAGAGAGCAGCTTTAACTTTAAATGCCTTTTCCAAGCTGCTGGCTGGCTTGGAGAAGTGATTTAAAGAGACGAATGCGTTCTCCAAAGTGGCCGAGGTGGTGGGGGCTTCGAGAGCCACACCATTTGGCCACTCCTGCTCTATGGCATTGTACCTTGCTGAGGTTCCTCCAAATTGATCTCCTGTAGGCCCTCTCTTGTAACCTGGCAATAGGAGCAGATGTGACAACGTTTGAAAAGACGGAAAGTTAGCTCTTGAGGTCTGATCTCACCTGGCCAGACAAAGAGCCCTGTGGAGCCAGCAAGCTTGTACAGTTTGGTGCAAAAAACAACCACCACCACCTAGGTTGGTCCCAATCCAAAGGCAATTAGGCGCTTTTTTTTTTTTTTTTTTTGCATTTGGCTGCTGGCCACACGAAGAGCCCTGCGGAGCCAGCAAGCTTGCAGTTTGGTGCAAAACCCCCCAAAGACAATTAGGCGCTTTTGGGTGCGGCTGCTTCTTTTTTTGCATTTGACCTGCTGGCCAGACGAAGAGCCCTGTGGAGCCGGCAACCTTGCACGGAAAGGAAAGGTCCCCTGTGCAAGCACCAGTCGTTTCCGTCTCTAGGGTGACATCGCAACGTTTTCACGGCAGACTTTTCTTTTACGGGGTGGTTTGCCATTGCCTTCCCCAGTCTTTTACACTTTCCCCCCAGCAAGCTGGGTACGCCTTTCTCCGACCTCGGAAGGATAGAAGGCTGAGTCAACCTTGGGCCGGTTACTTAAATCCAGCTTCCGCCGGAATCGAACTCAGGTCGTGAGCAGAGAGTTCAGACCCACAGTACTGCTGCTTTACCACTCTGCGCCACCGGGCCGCTAAGCTTGCACAGTCGGGTGCAAAAAAACAAACAAACCCCGAGGCTGATCTCAATCCAAAGGCAATGAGGCGCTTTTTGGAGCTTGCATTTTTTTTGGTTTGGGGTTTTTGTTTTGCCTTCGGTCTGCTGAGCCTATCCCCGTGCACGCGCCTCCCTCCCCGCGCGCGCCCTCCTTCCCCCCTCCCAGCCGCTCGGGCGCCGTGCAGCCAAGCAGTCGTCACATGATGCCAGCCCGGAGCCGCACTGAGCATGGGCGAAAGCAGCTGGGCCGCCGCCGCGCTCCGCTCTGAACACAACAAAGCCCGCCCGGCAGCCTTTTGTTCCCCCCGGCCTGCAGCCCGGCCTGCCCCTCGCTTGACCCGCCACGGCGCGCTACCCTCGCCAGGCCTCCTCCTCCTGCCCCAGGGCCGTAAGTCTGACTCGGGGCCTGGGAAGGTGGGGGGAGGCGGAGACAGGTGGGCAGGCAGGTGCATGGCGCGGGCGGGCTGCCCAGGGAGGCCTGCGAGGGCGGGAGGGTTGCCAGCCTCCAGGGGGCGGCGGGAGAGCCCCTGGCCTATTGCAAGCTGAGCTCCTCCAGGCGGCGGAGGGCAGGTCCCCTGGAGAAAATGGCCACTTCGGAATGAGGGCAATGCTCCCTCTAAGCTGCAGAGCCTTGTGAGCAAGAATTCGACTTTGTGAGCTCCTGGCATTCAGGTTGTGAGCTGCTGCATAAATTGAGCGTGCTCTGGGTTCATCCTTCCTGAGCAAAGACAAAAATGTGTGAGCTGGAGGCTAGAAATCTGTGAGCTAGCTGAGCTCACGCGAACTCAGCTTAAAGGGAAACACCGATCCAGGGTATTATTCCCCCAAGATCCTTTCCTTCACAATCCTGCCCTCCACCTGCTTCACCCCTCCCCTCAGAAAAATCTCCAGGTTTTGTCCAAGCTGGAGCTGGCAACCCTAGAGGTGAGGGACCCTTAACCTCTCAGCTGATTCCCTTCAGAACATAACAAGAGCCTCACTGGATCAGACCAGGGGTCCATCTTGTCCAGCCAACCACAAGGCAGAGAGGCCAAGGCTTTCCCCTGAGGGGTTGCCTCCTGGCTCTCGGATTCAGAGGTTTAGTGCCTCTGAACATGGAGGTTCCCCTTAGTCACCCTGGCTGATAGCCACAGATAGACTGATTTATCCTCCATGAATCTGTCTAACCCCCTTTGAAAGCTGTCTGTTCCTGTGGCCGTCACAACATCCTCCAGTAGTGAATTCCCTTCTTCCAGGGGTTGCTAAGAGATAAACTGCCTGGATTGAGGAAGAGAGGTTTAGGGGCTCTCCGACCAATGGTGTCTTGGAACCTGTCCATTTGGGGTTTGGGGGGTCCTTTGTACCCAATTGCTTTACCTTTGTGAGGGACCCCACTGGGTATTTGAGCCTGGGGAGGGTTGCCAACCTCCCGGGGGCGGCTGGAGGGCCCCTGGCCTATTGCAAGCTGAGCTCCTCCAGGTGGCAGAGAGCAGGTCCCCTGGAGAAAATGGTGGGCTCCTGAGCATTATTCCCCAAAGACCCTCTCCTTCACAATTCTGCCCTCCTCCGGCTTCACCCCCCCCCCCCAACTCCAGGTATTGTCCATGCTGGAGCTGTCAATCCTAGAGGTGAGGGACCCTTAACCTCTGGGCTGATTCCCTTCAGAACATAACAAGAGCCCCGCTGGATCAGACCATGGGTCCATCTCACACAGCGGCTAGTTCCTCTGGAGGGCCAGCAACAAGGCATAGTGGCCAAGGCCCTCCCCTGAGGTTGCCTACTGGCTCTGCAATTCAGAGGCTTAGTACCTCTGAACGTGGAGGTTCCCCTCAGTCACCATCGCTGGTAGCCACTGATAGACTTATTTATCCTCCATGAATCTGTCTAACCGCCTTTGAAAGCTGTCTGTTCCTGTGGCCGTCACAATATCCTCCAGTAGTGAATTCCCTTCTTCCAGGGGTTGCTAAGAGATAAACTGCCTGGATTGAGGACGAGGGCAGGCTTGGTTTAGGGGCTCTCTAACCAATGGTGTCTTGGAAGGAACCAGTCCATTTGGGCTTTGGAGGGGTTCTTTGCTCCCAATTGCTTTATCTTTGTGAGGGACCCTCTGGGTTTTTGAGTCTGGGAAGGACCAGGCATGCTCCTGAGGTTGGCTGTGGGTTATCCTGTGGGGAAGCCCACAGCGACAAAAGTACTGGCCCCAGGTGGAGAGAAGAGGCTTTCCTGGGTGCCAACAGGTGGGTGTTACTGCTCTGTGCCTGGGGCATGAGACTCAAACCCCTCTGATGGGCAGCAGAGAGTCTGTTTGGCGTAGTGGTTAAGTGTGTGGACTCTTCTCTGGGAGAACCGGGTTTGATTCCCCATTCCTCCACTGGCAGCTGCTGGAATGGCCTTGAGTCAGCCATAACTTTCACAGAGCTGTCCTTGAAAGGACAGCCCCACCAACCTCACAGGGTGTTTGTTGTGCGGGAGAAAGATAAAGGAGAATGTGAGGTACTCTGAGATTTGGAGTGGAGGTTGGGATATAAATCCAATATCATCTTCTTCATCATCTGTATGAACTTGAGGGAGCCTTCATGCTGTGTGAAATGTGGGGAAAGATGGCCGCTTGTGTTTTTCTTCTAAATTCTGTTCTGTAATTTCTTGCTGTCTCTCTCAGTTCCCCGGGGAGGGGGCAGCTTTAGCTTTTTGCTCTGGGAAGGTCAGTGCTGAGGTGGGTTAGGGGTTCTTCTAGAGCAGGGCTGGCCAAACTTGCTTAATGTAAGAGCCACAAAATAAACATCAGATGTTTGAGAGCAGGAACGGAAATAAGGAAAATAGACAGGGAGGGAGAGGTGGAAAGAAAGCAGCTTTTGACTTGAAGTGCATTCTTCAAGCTGCTGGCTGGCTAGGCTTGGAGAAGTGATTTAAAGAGACAAATGCATTCTCCAAGTTGGCCGATGGAGTGGTGGGAACTTAGAGAGCCACACATGTGTGAAAGAGCCACATCATAGCTATTGAGCCACAGTTTGGCCACCCGTGTTCTCGAGAAAGGTAAAACAAACACATGCACACGTAAACACAGGTTCTCCAATGAGCGTGCTTGCACATATGAACACATGAACCTGTCTTCCACTGAACCAGGAATTTAGGGGGAGATATTTGTGAGTCTCCTGCACTGTGCAGGGGGTTGGACTAGAGGACTCTGGAGGTTCCTTCCAACTCTATGATTCTATGATTTGGAGTCTAGGGCATCATTTTTTCATGTTCAGGCTTGTCTACTCAGACTGGCAGCAGCTCTCCAGGGTCTCAGGCAGGGGTCTTTCCTGTCATCTACTGGTGATTGTGGGGAGTGCCCTCCAGTCACAGCTGGCCTATGGCGACCTCTTTCAAGGCAAGAGACATGCAGAGGTGGTTTGCTTCCTTGGTGGTCCCCCATCTCCCATCCAGATGTTAACCATCTTCCTCATCTTTCAGGCGCTCCCACCCTCCACCCCCCACCTCCCTGTGAAAGAGTGCCACCATTAGAATTTTTAGTGCCGTCTTTTAGGTTATTCACTGTGTTGCTGATTTTATTTAGTGTTTTATGATGCATTTTAATAACATATTTACAAGTTGTGCTGTACACCGTCTGGAGCCCTGTCGCTTGGGGAGGGCAGTTTAAAATGGCAAAGAATAAAACTACCAGCTGATTTCCCATCCGGATACCTTTTAGTGTCTTATGGCTCGATGTAGTGCTTTTTAGACATTCGAGGGATGGTTTTGCCATTGTTTACCTCTGCGTAGCGACCCTGGACTTCCTTGAGTGCTCTCCTCTTCACTTGCTGCCAGATCCTTTTCATGGGAGAAGCCGGGGGATTGAACCTGGGACCTTGGGCATAGCCAAGCAGATTCGCTGCCGCCTGAGCCACCAGCCCCTGCCCATTGTGCTCTTCCCTCTCAAAGCCAGGCCAGGCTTGTCTGAACCCTCTCTGTCATCCTCCCTCCTCTTTGAGGACCACTTATAGAGTATGTGCTCTTGGACAGTGAAGGGTGGCTGGTT